>NC_138772.1:347151805-347186805 GCF_965119305.1 Pelophylax lessonae
GTAGGAAACTATTCAATTTTGTAAACGTTGTCATTTGTAAGAAACATTCAATAAAGGTAGTAATATCAAGTTGAGATTTTGTTTCTTTACAATGATTGTCTAAACAAAACTTTTTTTTTTTTTTTTAGTTATGCTGTGTAAGCCACAATTTATCTGCATTGTATTTCTGTTTGTTTTTCAAAAATATAATATTAATTATACCTGTTACCATTTGTGGATGCCCTTCATGAATAACTGACATAGAGTATATTATAGAGCAGATGTCCCCAACCCTTGGGCCGCAGATTGGTGCCGGTCTGTGGCCTCTTTGCAGACGGGCCGTGAAGGGTGCAGTGGGCGAGCAGCGAGATGACATCCTTCCCCACCTGCCCTGCATCGCCGTTGATCTCCCTTTACAGCTGGGCTGCAAAGACTGCTCCATCAGAGGTGTGGCAAATGAGCAGAGAGATTACATCATCTCTCCCCGTCCACACTTGTTCTGCCCTTAACCACTTTAGCCCCAGCCCTATTTCGGACACTTTTTGTTCACAAGTTAAAACCAGTATTTTTTCCTAGAAAACTACTTAGAACCCCCAAACATTATATATATTTTTTTAGCAAAGACTCTGGAGAATAAAATGTCGGTCATTGCAAAATTTTTTTGTCACGCGGTATTTGCGCAGCGGTCTTTAAAACGCCATTTTTTTGGAAAAAATTTGAAGAATCACATTTCACTGCATTTAAAAAATACTAAACAGTAAAGTTAGCCCATTTTTTTTGTATATTGTGAAAGATGATGTCACGCCGAGTAAATAGATACCAAACATGTTACGGTTTAAAATTGCGCCCCCCCGTGGGATGGCGACAAACTACGGTCAATAGAGATCTCAATCTGCGACGCTTTAAATTTATTTAACGGTTACCAGTTTAGAGTTAGAGTGTAGCTCTTTTTTTTTAATTATTGCCCACGCTCTGGCGATCGCGGCGATACCTCACATGTGTGGTTTGAACAGCGATTTCATTTGCGGCTCGACTTGCGTATACGTTTTTTTTGTGCGCGAGCTAACGGTGACGGGGACGGCTAAATTTTTTTTTTTTTTTTTTTCCTATTTATTTTTTCTTTTTTTTTTAACTTTATTACAGGTTTTTAAAAAAAAAAAAATCTGATCACTTTTATTGCTGTCACAAGCAATGTAAACATCCCTGGTGACAGCAATATGTCGTGACAGGTACACTTTATGGAGGGATCGAGGGTCTAAAAGACCCTAGACCCCTCCACTACACTTCCCTGTATGCAAAACGCCGAAAACGGCATTTTTGCATACAGCCGTTTTTCAAATCTGCCGCCTTTTGCAGCACACTAACCCGGACGTGACGTCATGGACGCCGCCTCCGGGTTACGTCATCGGAGACCCGATCGATGCCGTTTCCGGCATTCATCGGGACTCCATCCAGCCGGCGGACGTGCCGGCTGGGTGCTCGGGGCTCCCGGTGGGACGGTAGCCCCGAGCAAAGCCGCGGGAGGGGGGGGACGTCCCCTCCCGCCCCCCCGGGTAACGATCGAGCGGCTCCCGAGCCGCATCGATCGTTACCGACGGAAAGCCGACCGTCGGCTTCAAACAACGGTACCGGGATGATGCCTCTAGCTAGAGGCATCATCCCGGTATAACCACTCAAAGTCAGCCGACGTAGAGGTTACGTGACTGGTAGTAAAGTGGTTAAAAGCGAATCTGCGCATTTGCTGGTTTTATTGCTCAGATCAGGTGCCATAGCACTGGTGACTCGCTGCATTTGGTGGCCGGTAATAGGCTGAATTTGGTGGCAGGCGACGATGGCAAGTAACGCACTCAGGGCTCCCACTAATTCTGAAATATGGTGAGGTAAACTACTTTATTACAATGTAATAATTGAACTAATGCCCTTAAATTATCTCGACACCATATCAACCACTATTGAAGCACTAACACCAGCCCCGGCAAATCAGCTGTGGAGAGCTACCTGCTGACAAACCCCGGTTCCTCTAATCTTTCCTCATAGCTGAGCTCCTCCATGCCTCATCAATTTGGTTGCCCTTCTGTGCACTTTCTCCACTTCCCCATCATCTGTTTGGTGAACATGTGCCCAAAACTGAACTGCATATTCCAGATGAGGTCTTACTAATGATTTGTACAGGGACACAATTCTCTCTCTCGTCCATACCTCTCTTTAACACAAAAAAGGACTTCGCTCGGTTTGGAAACTACAGCTTGGCATTGCATGCTATTGTTAGGCTTATGATCTACCAAAACAGCTGATCCTTCTCCACTATAAATTTCCCCAGTTGTACTCCCCCTTAGTATGTATGATGCATGCATATTCTTGGCCCCCCAAATGTATAACTATTAATTTATCAACATTAATCCTCATTTGCGACATAGTTACCCAATTAAACAGTGCATTGAGGTCGGCTTATAAGTTTCCTGGCCAGGAACCCAAAGTTTTGATGTTTTGTTCCCCAAGCCACTTATCACTTTTGACTTATAGCAAGGTACCCCATCACGCTGGAAATACATTGTTCATCAACAAACTCTTCTTTGATGGTTGGGAGAAGTTAGGCCTCATTCACACGCCCGCTCCGTTTTTTTTTCTCCGCTCCGGGACTTTTTTTTTTCATTCACGGGCACGGGTGACACTTGGTTCAGAAACGGCAGCAAAAATAATTTGACACTTAGGGTTCTTCATTGAGGCAAGTACACACTATAGAGGGATATGCTTTGTTAATATTCCATGTCTGAGGTTTACTTTTTCTTTTTTTTTTAGAAATACATTTTTATTCAGAATATTTTTTAAACATGTAGTACACATTACCGATGCTCTTCCGATACAGGATAAAGAAAATACAAGTGTACATTAAAACCAAACAAATATTGGATTTTGAAACCAGTATATGTGAACAGGTAAGAGAACGGAACTTAAAGTAAATGTACTCCAGTCTAAGGCCATGAGCCCATCACCCCTGATGGGATCAATCTGTGAACGGGTATTAGTCACCAAGAAGTAAGTCCGGTTTGGGTCCAACTGGATCTCCAGCTAATTAGTTTCAATTAGGAGTTCCTTACCAAACTCAAAATCAAAAGGAGGTTACATATATGAAACATGCATAAATTCTAAGAATTAAAGCAAAAATAAAGGGTAAGAAATTGTCTTCTTAGATGTATGTAGTCCTCTCCAGAGTTAAAAAAAAAATGGGGGGGGGTGGGTTTAGGACGGGTTGGGTGCCACTAGATTTTATAGATGTAAATTCTAGTTCATTAAAGGGGGGTTATGTTACTACTCGTCACTTTCTGTAATGGCATTGAGTTGTGCCTTTGGGTTTGTTTAACAACGTTCAGTTTGGAATTTAACCAGGTCTGCCAGTGTAAATGGAATTTCTGGGATCTCCTTTCTTTATATGCCAGAATCCTCTCCATTTCTCCCTGTGAGTTGACTCTGGTAATTACCTCTGAAAGCGAAGGGCTGGTTGTAAAGTGCCAGTATTTAGCAATAGAGATTCTTGAAGCAAACAGTATGTGGGCAACTACGGTTCTGGTGTTTGGAGGGTATTTGTCCATTCCTAATGATAAAAGTGCTAATGCAGGTGTCATACTATAGTTTTACCCACCACATCTGAGATCAGTTCAGAGACCTCACCTCAAAAAGGTTGTAGCTTCGAGCAGCCCTACAAAATATGTAATGGGTATATCTGAAGTTTATAACCACTTTAATATCACTTTAATAGCTTTTGTATGAGGCAGTCAGATTTAAGTGGCACATTTTGCCTTTCTAAACTTGTTCTATGAGACTCAAACTATTTTTTTCTTTCTTTTCTTTAGTTTTGAATAGATTTAGAAAGAATCAGAACCTCTGTTGGCTTTTTCCTTCTGTCCATGATTCCGTTACAGGCCTTTTTCCTTACTTTTATGCTGTTATTGGAATTGTCCCTTAACGTCCTGCCTGGTGAAACCATTGTCACCAGAGAAAGAGTTGAGGAGAAATCTTTTTAAAGGAGTGCCAGATAGGAGTGAAAAACCAAACAAGAGTTAATATTTTTCCCTATTCTATACAAAATGAAAAACAAAAATAGGATATCTGATGTCAACTTGTCATGAGGAATACAGTATATAATGGCTGCCATTTATTTATTCTTCGGAGAATGCTGATTTCTTGGATTACATGGTGATGATTTGGATTCAGTACTTAAATAATCACTATAAAAGTATAGGGAAGAATTTAAACTTTTCCTCTTGACTGTGACTCGGAGCCCTTGCAGCCAGATAGCCATTTAGATGTTCTATCTGTTGCCTCTATAAAGCTTAACTATAGAACTTAAGTAACCAAGTAGGCAATGGTTTGGTTTAGGAACATTTCTTAAGCTGTTAATATATTTTTATAATGTAGATAAGTTGCCTCTAAGTGAATACGTAAACTGTTCTATAGTAAACAGATTCATACCAAACTATTTTCTTCAAATTTCAGATGATCTTTTTCTGTTTTTTTTTTTTTTTTGGTTTTTTTTTTCTGAATCAGTGCCAATATGCTTGCCCTATGTGGTTTTGCTTTGGCTTGGTGGTAGTATTTGCAATTTATGTCTTTCACAAAGATCATAAACTATTACATTCTCTTGGGTTGGTCCAATCTATCTGTTAGTTCAGTCTGTTTTATGGAGATGTTCAAAAACAGGGGATACATAGCATAGGAAAGGACAAGCATAGAAATATGATCAAAGAAAATAATATATGAAGTAATCACAGAAAACACACCATATGGTTACATTGTGTTGGTAAAAAAAAAAAAAACAGTGGTAATATAGATTTCATAAGTCAATTTATCTCTTGAAAATAAATGGCAAGCTCTAGAAAAGGTCTTACCTAAATAATTAAATATTTGTTTCCTTCTAATTCAGTTTGATTACTTGCTACTTTTTATTATCAATCCATTAGTACTCTTTCAGTTCTACTGGCAGTTTAGTCTCAAATGTGTTTGATGTTCACTTTGCTTCATAATTCAGTGCTTGGATATTTTGCTTTTGATGTGTATTACACTCAAGATTTCAGCACTGATTTTAGTAGAGCATGTCAAGCTGGCTTCTATTTGGAACATTGTTGTTTAGGCCTTTTTCCTTCCCTACAGAATGTTTTTTTTTTTTTATCTGCCACAAGAACACCGCTAAAAGATATTATTAGTGTTGCCATTTTAAGTAGGTGACCACAGCAGGTACAGCTTTCCTGGAGTTCTCCTAAGATGATTGTGGAAGGCGTGGGGAGGTCAGTGAGTTTATGGATAGGCGTAACATTTCCTATTGATGAGGCTGAGGCAGCAATTCTGCTTTCCTTTCCTTTATTGTGAAGCAGCAGGTATTAAGTAGATAAAATGCATTGGTGGTGGTGTTGGAAGAGAAAAACAATATGTGGAGGTGTGGATTGAAGCAAATAACTGAGAAAAAATGGCCAGCCATTGCATTTTTGTGATATAATTTGAGTCAAGCTGATGTGTTTTTTTTTTTTTTTTATTTTTTTACGGTGTGACTGAGCAACAGCTGCTGTTTTGTAAATTTACTTTTCTTTATAAGGCTAGGTTTCCACTAGTGCGGCTACGAAGTCGTGCTAATTCTAGCATGACTTTGTAGCGAAAGTAAACTGCGGCTTTAGTGAGACTTGTCCCTCATATATAGAGGGAAGTCACACTGAAGACGGCTCAAAAGTAGTGCACAAACTACTTTTGAAGTCGCCGCAACTGAAGCCGCGGCAGTGGAAACGGGCCCCATTGAAAACCATGGCTTTTGACTTGCTGTGCGACTTGACATGTCAAGTCGCACCGCAAGTCGCACTAGTGGAAACCGAGCCTTAAGCGTTTTCACCTTTTATTCACTTTTAAACCACTAAAGAAGAGCAGGGACCAAGAGGTTACTGATTTGTGCCTTTGTGTAGCTCCCAGAAGGTCTAAAACTCTCAGAGCATATTTGTGCAAGCAGACACTTTAAAGTGATACTAAACACACACTTTAATTTACTTTGTCCTTTCTACTTCTGTATTTGGATGATGGCACTGTAATTATTTTAATTAAAAAATAATGAAAAAAAATCAAGTACCTTTTTACTTATCGAAATACAGCTGTCACATGATGACCCAGCTCCTTCCCAGCCTGTCTACAGGGAAAAATAAGCAGGAGAAGCTTCTAGTCCTTTGCTACTGGTCCCGTGTTCAAAATAAAAAATAAAAAAATAAAAATATAATTTGAAATACAGAGCAAACATACATACATTATATCAATAAACTGAATTAAATTGACGTACAAATAAATATTTGAATATTAAGCCTTTAATTTTTTTTTTGTGGAAATAACATGGTGTGGGGCGATTTGTTACGCCCCTGCAGCCTGTGTCTTAGAATAAGAGGGAGGTGAAGCCTTAATCAAGATGTAATATTCCTTCCCCATTGTGTTTATCTGGGTAGTGGGCATGGAGGAATAAAGGGATGGAGTGGGCTGTAATTTACCAATGTGTATATCCCACATCTGCTGCTCAGATTTGATAGGGAGGAAATGCTCAGCATAGAAACTCACTGAAAACTGAGCAGAGTTGCCACCACAGCTGAAAAATCCCTAGCTGAATTGTGGACATGAACAGAAGGTGGAGATAGAGAACAGCAAGATGAACCAGTTTTTTTGTAGAATACAGAAAACTAATCTCATAATGTATCACATTAGGTATAGAAGTGTTTCAGTCCTTCCCCCCAAATCTATCACTCTTCGTTGTTATGTTACTGTATTGAGTAGCCCCAGTAAACAGTAGTGATGTGCTAAGGTGGGAGGGAGCATGCCGGAGCTGGTACTTTTAAAATTAGGTTGCTACTTGTATAATTGAGTGTTTGGGGTTTTGGAGCTTTGATGCACTGTAGATGTTACCTGATTGTATGCACAAGCATCCCTAGGTGCTTGCACTGTGTTAGCTGGTGGTTTAGTAGTGAAACAAACTTTTCTATAAGCGCAAGTAATCCAGCGCACAGATTATAGTGTAATTAATGTTAGATAAATAAAAAAGATGCACTCTCAAACACATATGGAGGGAGGGCATGTAACACTGAACCGACCAGGCTGCTGTGTAGAGAGTCAGTCTAGTGAAAACTTGACCAGGAAGACACATGCACTGCTGGAGACGGGATCGCTGGGCATGACAAAAGATGCCCCTGAGACCGCACATCCATATAATCCCAAGGTATGATAGGAAGTGGCAACCTCAGGCTGGACTCCCGCCAGGCCCCACTTGTTTTGCCCCAATCCTCGCAGCATAGTCATAGGGATATCTAGGAGCGCTGAGGGAAAAACTGCTGCTGTCAGTTGGAGCCCCCCTCTGGCCAAACAGCAGCATTGGACTGTTCATTTATTAATAAAATATGCACTTGTATAGCTTTTGGTTTACACATGACCAGTGAACAGTTATCATTGTATCAGCATTAGTATATTTTTGCTTATACATAGATATACTGTTGATTATTTTATCTTTAGGATCTATTGTTTTACCATCACACAAGTGTCCCTTTCACACCATACACTTTGAAACTATTGGCTCAATCTGGGTACTACAGATGTGCACTCTAATTTTCATTTTTCTGTGGAAACAAACCTTTCTTAAACCTTTAGGCATTTTTCAACTGTTATGAATATAGCCTGTTAACAAGCTTGTGCGGTTGTTTATGTGCAAATGAATTGCCTTACTGTTCTAGGTACTCACAAGTTGTGCACTCCCCTTCTTTTCTTTAAAGTCATTGGTAGTTGTAAAAATGCATGCTTTACCCAAACACACCACTGTAGTAATTGCATACACATATCCAGATTTTTTTTTAGCAGTACTCTTCACTGAGACCGCTGTTCCAAAGGTTGTAAACATCTCACTTCGGCTGGGATCCCACTTATGCAAATTAAATGCAGGTTTCCCCACATCCAATTTGCATGACGGAGATTGTGACCGGCTGTCAATGGAACCAGTTTACACATCTCCAGGGCGGCCGTGGAGCACATTGCACAGGCATCCTGTGCATCTTTGGCTCTGTTTCAGGTCTGAATTCAGGCAAAAATTTGGGCCCGATTTGTCCCTGAAATGGATAAGAGGGACGCACCGGACCCCTGCTGTCAGACGCTTTGGTATTTTGATTGATCCCAGCCTTAAGCTACACGCTAAATTTAAAGAGGAAAGTCTAGCTGTTCCTCTCTAAAAAGCTTTGTTTTTTGCTTTTCACAAAACCTTGATTGCAAATGCACTATTTATACTAGGGATTCCTAATCTTTGTTAGCATACCCACTTCAGATTTATGGAAATACCCCTAAAAAGCATTTATCAAAGCTGACCTTAACCTAAAGCAATGCTTCTTCTTTTGGGTAGCACTGGGAACATTACTTATGTCCGCTTTTTAATTGTTTCATGACTTCATTGGAAAAAATAATTCTATATCTTGAAGACCATTATTACCAGGAGGGAAAGTGAAGAGGAATAGCTGTAGAGTGTAAATCTTACATTGTGGACACTTGTTTTGGTAAAAAAAAAAAAAAAGACCAGAACATCACTGATTTTCTGTTTAGTGTCTGGGAAAGTAAGTATAGTGAAATCTCCTCAGTAGGAACACATACAGTGGGTACGCAAAGTATTCAGACCCCCTTAAATTTTTCACTTTGTTATATTGCAGCCATTTGCTAAAATCATTTAAGTTCATTCTTCTTCCTCATGAATGTACACATAGCACCCCATACTGACAGAAAAACACAGAATTGTTGACATTGTTGCAGATTTATTAAAAAAGAAAAACTGAAATATCATATGGTCCTAAGTATTCAGACCCTTTGCTGTGACACTCCTATATTTAACTCAGGTGCTTTCCATTTCTTCTGATCATCCTTGAGATGGTTCTACACCTTCATTTGAGTCCAGCTGTGTTTGATTATACTGATTGGACTTGATTAGGAAAGCCACACACCTGTCTATATAAGACCTTCCAGATCACAATGCATGTCAGAGCAAATGAGAATCATGAGGTCAAAGGAACTGCCTGAAGAGCTCAGAGACAGAATTGTGGCAAGGCACAGATCTGGCCAAGGTTACAAAAAGATTTCTGCTGCACTTAAGGTTCCTAAGAGCACAGTGGCCTCCATAATCCTCATTTTAGCAAATGGCTGCAATATAACAAAGAGTGAAAAATTTAAGGGGGTCTGAATACTTTCCGTACCCACTGTATATAAGAAATCCAAAAGTATAAAAAACTGTTTGAGTGGAATTCCATTGTAAACCTGTTTTAAAACAGCAATAAAGAGAACCAGTGACCATTTGTAATCATCAGAATGTCCACTTAAAGTGTTATGTCTCTGCTCACTACTCTCTAGTAGGTCCCCTCATGGTTTTAGGTTCATAGTCATTTTTTTTTTCCCTGCCTCAGTTATGACAGACACTCAGATGGGGAAGGTAATGTCAGGATTCCTTTAAAGCTTAATATTTTCTTCATTGACAGGTTAAGGGCTCATATTGACTGGCATTATTTTTCCTGTGTTTGATGTGCAACTGGAACGCACATCAAACACAGGGCAGCAAAATCCCATTCACTCTAACAGAGCTGTACACATGACATTTCAGAGGCTGTTGTTGACCTTCTTTGCATTGGCCTGCATTTTTTCAGACACAGCATGTCCTGTTGGGATACGAGTGAACTGCAGGCAAAGCAGCCAAGTCAAACATAGCATTTTCTCTTTGAATGCAGCCATATATTTAACTGGAAAATGCAGTGTTTGAAAGAGACAACTATTGACAAGCTCTTGCCTTCCAATAACTGGTTGAGCTTATCTATGTTCTCAACTGGCCTCAGGCAGTTGAGAAGAGCCTTTGTGGTTGGCCTACAGCCCCTTATGAATTTACATATCACTGCTCTAAAAGGAACTCAATGATTTTATTCAATATAATTTATTAAAAGATCAGCTTGATGTAAATGTTACTTTATAAATAATTTATATGAATATTTAAAAACTGTAAAGTTGTAATTATGTTTGTAAATGGGCACATTTGCTCATTACATACTAAGGCCTTCGCTTCCTGTTGGAACTGATAACAGGCAGGGCCGGCCCTACAATGGGTCCCAGTGGGTCCATTGGACCCAGGCGGCAGATGAGCAGGGGAGGCCGCATCACGCCCGCCACGTGACCACACATCTGCACTATGCCAGAGCCAGTGTAGAAGAAGAAAAAAATGAATTGCCACTAACGTAAGTGTTGCGACCGTGGCTGGGACTCTCAGGAGTATTCAAATTACACTGCTGGCCGCGTTCTCTGCCTCGGCTCCAGAGTGTTTTAGACAGTGTGACAGCATCAGAGTGTCACCTCCTCCCTATGCTGCTGACTGGCCGAGGAAAGCGGCAATGCCGGTTGGTTGGAGCAGTGTGGGTGGGTGGGCTTGTGGGGCGGAGGCGGAGCCAGAGCAAGAGAGCAGTGCAGCTACATTTCCAGGCAGGAGGCACCAGGCAGCAGCACAAGAACCCGCTTCGGCTTACCAGAAGGCAAGACTTTGCTGGTGAGTATGTGTCATAAATCTTTAACAGGGACTAAATTTGCTAAAGTCCTGTTGAAGTTATCCA
Organism: Pelophylax lessonae; assembly: GCF_965119305.1. Lineage (NCBI taxonomy): Eukaryota > Metazoa > Chordata > Amphibia > Anura > Ranidae > Pelophylax > Pelophylax lessonae. The sequence continues at coordinate 347,162,410 of NC_138772.1, forward strand.
TGTTTAAATACTGTTTCCAAATACTTTCCCTAGTAATCTAGACCACATTGTGTATTAGGAAAGTAAACAGTCTAAGAGGGTTGACATTAAACAGCATCAATGACAGGATTTTACAGGGCACCTATTAATCTACTGCTTGTCAGTATCTAGACTGGCTTTTTTCCTCCATGGATTCAACCTGGAACAGAGCATGTATAGTTTACAGCATGAGATTTGTATTTGTAGTAAGAGTCAGGGCCGGCCCTACCATGGGTCCCGGTGGGACCATGGGACCCAGGCGGCACTTAGAGAGGGAAGGCCCCCGGCCGCCTCTTCTTCGGCTATCGCTTAAAAAAAATAAAAAAAAGGTCCGCAGCCAGCCTGACATGCACACTGCACATGCGCCGCCGCCGCTCGGCTATTTCCAGGAATACCCGAACATATGGGCTTTCCCGAGCGGCGGCGGCGCATGCACATTGTGCATGTCAGGCCGGCGGCGGATGTGTTGGCGCGGGGCGGTGCCATTTTTAAATCCTAAGGTGCCTTTAGAAACAGGTAAGTGAGACTGCTCCACAGCCACACTACCTGCCATTATGCAGGGCTGCAGGCATACTACAGAAGATGCAGTGCTGCGGGCATGGTACATGCCCACAGCACTGCATCTTCTGTACATTGCCCGCAGCCCAGCATTCTCCTGCACCATGCCAGCAGACCCGCATTCTCCTCTACCATGCCCGCAGACCCGCATTCTCCTCTACCATGCCCGCAGACCCGCATTCTCCCGCACCATGCCCGCAGCCCCGCATTCTCCCGTACCATGCCCGCAGCCCCGCATTCTCCCGTACCATGCCCACAGCCCCGCATTCTTCTGTACCATGCCCGCAGCCCCACATTTTTCTGTACCATGCCCCCAGCCTTGCATTCTTCTGTACCATGCTGCAGCCCTGCATTCTTGTGTACCATGCCCGCAGCACTGCATTCTCCTGTACCATGCCCACAGCCCCACATTATCCTGTATCATGCCCACAGCCCCGCATTCTCCTGTACCATGCCCACATCCCTGCATTCTCCTGTACCATGCCTGCAGCACTGCATTCTCCTGTACCATGCCTGCAGCACTGCATTCTCCTTTACCATGCCAACAGCACTGCATTCTCCTGTACCATGCTCGCAGCCCTACAGGGCACTGTGGCACTATAGACAGTAGAAAGCCTGGTGCGCTCATCTGCCCAGTGTCTACTGCTCTGTCCTGCTCCTGCTGTCACTCCGTACTCACTCACATCCCTCTGCCTGCTTTCATAGTCCTATAGAATGTGGGGGCCTCTTGGAGGGCATGAATTTTTTTTTTTTTGGGGGGGGGGCAGCCTTTTCTTCTCGGACTCAGGCAGCACAATGTCTTGGGCCAGGGCACCTGTTGCAGGTAAATTCTTATGAAGGGGATGGCTTACAAAGAGGGGTTTAAAAATTGCACAATTGTGCAATTTTATGTCAGCGGACATCAAAAGTTGTAAATACACCCAAAGTACAGAGCAAGTGCTACTATGTAGTAAACAAAATAGAAATACATCCAGTGTAAAAAGGCAAAGTGGTACAATGTCACATTTACAGACAAAGAACATACAAAACAAGGGTATTATGTCAAGCTTGTAGAACAAGAAGTAGTATTCTGAACTGTCCATTTGTTATCAGCCCTTTAGAAGCAATTCCCAAAAAGAGCAAAATACACATTTACTACATTTTACACATGCATTACTAGCATATCTGGACTGTGTAGTAAATTATGGGTAACCTGGCATCTATGCAGGGAAGAGGACTGCATTGGTCCATGTAGATTAAGAAGACAAGAGATTTTTACATTATGCAGACATGCAATAAATATACATTATAAGCTTTTGTGTGTGTGTGTGTCAACCCCCTCCCCTCTCCTTGTGACAGCAAGCCTAGGATTTTCTCCCCACACCTATTGTCACAAGAAGTGAATCAATGAACTACAAGTACTGTCAGCCTTTGCGGCTGACAGCTTGTAGTTCTCAATTAGCTACCAGGGCGCTGATGAGCCCTCTAGGTATTTCAATGAGCTTCCTGTCATTGTGTAACTACCTGCCCGAATTGAAGGTACTGGCAGACATCTACACTCAGTCTGCAGGAGGGTGGCATTACACCCCCAATCTGCTTGTGGTTGCAGTGCTTTACAGGCCCCTTAAAAAATATAATAATAATAAATGGCACATTTTTTTATCTGGAGGAAAAATGAGCATTTATTTATTTATTTTTAAAGGTAAACTTATCCTTTAAATCTAAACGTGTGTTAAGGTAGTATGATCAAGGTTGAGTCTGTTTTTTTTTTTTTTTTTTTTTTTTTCCTATCCTAGGAGTACCTATAGCAAAACCAATCCTACCCACTATGCCAAAAATGCAATAATCTGTTGCATTTGTGGGTAAATTTGAGCTGTGCCCCAACAAATCCTTTTTGTAATAAAGATAGCAGTGGGGTTGAAGATAGGTTGGTGAGTAACTGCAGTATCTCAATTAGAGTAATTGGCAATTTATGTTGTTAATTACGTCTACTTTAAGTTTGTGTACTATAGTAGTATCTGAAACCCAGCTTAACTTCTCTAGTCTCCGATCTACATTGTGACCCAAAGCTCCTTGACTGCTTTTTATTATTAAATGTAACCTGTTATGAAAGAAATATGCAGGCTGTGGTTGTTAAAATCTCCTTCTGACCATGTTAGTGCATATCTATTTTACAGAAACCTTGGCATCAGGTTTTTTTTCATTTTTTTTTATAACTTATTCATGCTTGTTTTGTCAATGCCTAACACATTTCACAGCCACGCAGTAGGCATTTTTTGATGGATATAAGCAGTGGCAGTGACTTCCTTCTGCTGAAAAATTAAATTTAACCCTGATCATGCACATAAATGCCTATATTAACACTTCAATATCATTGGCTTGAAATCTTTTTCTAGCTAGTTATATGCGATCATTAGTACATTTAGGAGAATTAAATCATGATTAATAGATCCTCCCATGCTCGCCTCCAGGACTTTTCCAGAGCCTCTCCAATCCTATGGAACTCCTTACCCTTATCTGTCCGATTATCCCCCACTCTATTAGCTTTTAGGCGATCTCTGAAAACCCTCCTCTTCAGAGAAGCCTATCCTACCAACCCTTAACAAATGTACCTCCTTTTCTCCATCAACCCATCCCCCACAGTTATTGCCTTTTGTTTCACTTGACCCTCCCTTCTAGATTGTAAGCTCTAACGAGCAGGGCCCTCTAGTTCCTCCTGTTTTGAACTGTATTGTAACTGTATTGTCTTCCTTCACATTGTAAAGCGCTGCGCAAACTGTTGGCGCTATATAAATCCTGTATAATAATAATAATAATAGCTTGGCCGCTCGAGGCTTGGTTGTTCCTCTACTAAATTGCACTTAAAAGTTTTGAATATTCTAAAATTCTCTGACTCTGTATGGGCTAAATACTTGTTTAAGCTGGTAATCAATCTATATGATCCACTCATGTTTCTCTTTTACAGTCTTTTTATAAGCCATCACATTGGCACAAGTTATCGGTCTAAATCATACAGTAACTGTTCAAAAAAAAATATATATATATATACAGTATATACATTACATATGCAGTATGTGATTTTTTTTAAATTTTCTGTGTACACCTAGTCCTTTGTCCCTTTCAATGTATACTTTGTAGTTTGCTTATTAAGTCTGAAGTAGAGATTCAATAATGAGGTAAGCTAAACAAAACTAGAGAATTCAATGTGCACTTTGTCTATTTTGTGTTAGGAAATGCAGAGGTCAAGATCTAGCACACAGAGGGCATTTTCCCAAGTTATACATAGTTTGTGAGGTCAGGTTAATAACCTCAGCAAATATGTAGAACAATAGTCAGTGCAAAGCACCGAGTCACTGATTTTAGGGAATCCAGACATTCTCAGCAGAGTGTTAAGCTGAACCACATGGAGCTTTTTGTAATCAGTTGACTTGTTTTTCCCTTTTCATGTTCTAAAGAATGTATTTGTCCACATATTCTTGCTCTTTTTTTAATGCATGACTTGGTGTGTTTCAGCACCTGGAGTATAAACTCCTTACCAGGTGCCTGCACTAAAATTGGCTGTGCAGTTTTTGCTGAATGTTTCATGTGTGATTCAGAAGAGTGTACGTATATGTGTGTATAGGTATGTGTGTATATAAATATATGTGTATATATACAGTGGGGATCGAAAGTTTGGGGACCCCAGGTAAAAAAAAAAATTGTATTAATGTGCATGAAGAAGGAAAGATGGAAAAATATCCAAAAGGCATCAAATTATAGATTAGACATTCTTATAATATGTCAACAAAAGTTAGATTTTATTTCCATCATTTACATTTTCAAAATAATAAAAAAATGGTGTCTGCAAAAGTTTGAGCACCCTTCAGAGTTAATATCTTGTACTGCCCCCTTTGGCATGTATCACAGCTTGTAAACGCTTTTTGTAGCCAGCCAAGAGTCTTTCAATTCTTGTTTGAGGTATCTTTGCCCATTCTTCCTTACAAAAATCTTCCAGTTCTTTGAGATTTCTGGGCTGTCTGTCACACACTGCTCTTTTAAGGTCTATCCATAGATTTTCAATTATGTTGAGGTCAGGAGATTGTGAAGGCCATGGCAAAACCTTCAGTTTACGCCTCTTGATGTAATCCCCTGTGGATTCCGAGATGTGTTTAGGATCATTATCCATTTGTAGAAGCCATCCTCTCTTTAACTTCAGCTTTTTCACAGATGGCATCAAGTTACCGTCCAAAATGTGCTGAAATTTTATTGAATCCATTTTTCCTTCTACTCGTGAGATGTTCATTGTGCCACTGGCTGCAATACAACCCCAAAGCATGATTGATCAACCCCCATGCTTAACAGTTGGACAGAGGTTCTTTTCATTAAATTCTGTGCCCCTTCTCCAAATGTACCTTTGCTCATTCCGGCCAAAAAGTTAAATTTTAGGCCTCATGCACACTGGACGTTTTTGGAGCTGCTCTTAGCAGCATCAGACACTTTTTTTTTTGCAGCTGCAGAACGCCCATCTATGTTATTCTATGGCCTCATGCACATGAGCTTTTAGGAGCTCCAAGTGGCATAGGCGTTTTATAGCTTCAAAAAAAACCCAGGAACTGTGCGTTCTGGAGCTGCAGCGTCAAGCTGTAAAAACGTCTGACGCTGCTAAAGGCTGCATAACGTTGCTTAACGTGCGTTAAGCCACGTTATACGTTTTTTTTTTTCTTCCATTCAAAATCAATGGTTCCCTATGGGAGCCTATTGATTTGAATGGAAGTCGCACCGCAAGTCGGATCAGGATGACTTGCGACTTGCGCTGTGAGAATCTTGAGGGGGAACTCCACGCCAAAATGGGAAAAAAAACGGAAAAATGGCGTGGGGTCCCCCCAAAATCCATAGCAGACCCTTATCCGAGCATGCAGCCGGCTGGCCAGGAAAGGGGAGGGGACGAGCGAGCGGCCCCACCCCCCCGGACCATACCAGGCCACACGCCCTCAACATGGGGGGGTGTGGGTGCTTTGGGGCAGGGGGGCTCTGCACCCCCCACCTCAAAGCACCTTGCCCCCATGTTGATGAGGACAAGGGCCTCATCCCCACAACCCTGGCCGGTGGTTGTGGGGGTCTGCGGGCAGGGGGCTCATCGGAATCTGGAAGCCCCCTTTTACAAGGGGGCCCCCCAGATCCCGGACCCCCTCCCTATGTGAATGGGTATGGGGTACACTGTGCCCCTACCCATTCACCCCATAAAAGGAAGTGTGTGTAAATAACGACAGGAGACGTTTTGGAAAGTTTATTAAAAATCTTCATCCCGTCTTCTCCCTCTCCGGTCTTCTGCTCTTTTGCTGTCCTCTCTTCTTGTCCTGTCCTCTCTTCTTGTCTTCTCCTCTCCGGTCTTCTGCTCTTTTGCTGTCCTCTCTTCTTGTCTGCTCCTCTCCGGTCTTCTGCTCTTTTGCTGTCGGCTCTTCTTCTTCCTCCGGTCCTCCTCCTCCGATGTCTCCGGTGATTATGCCGGTCTCCGGTCTCTGCAGCTTATTATATAGCCATTAGGGGCGTGGCCGCCAGATGACGTCATCGGGAGACCCCTCCCCCTCATGTCACAGATGACGTCATCTCTGTGTGTGTATATATATATATATATATATATATATATATATATATATATATATATATATATATATATATATATATATATATATATATATATATATATATATATAATTTCTCTAGCGCTCATTGACAGACGTAGTCCTCGGTGATACACCACCTTCGGGTTATGTTGCCTCCACAGGAGCCGGACTAGACAGGAAATTAAAAAGCTCTGGCCACACCCTAGGGGCAGTCCCAGAGGGTATATCCTCTCTCTCTCTCTGCCTCAGCAAATCAGTTATTTTCTGTCTAGTTAGGTGTAAGGACCTAGATACCTTGCTGGGATCTTAGGTCCTGGCAAGATTTTTTTCTTAAAGGATTTTTTAGACAGCTTTTTTTCTCCAGTGTTCCTGTGAGATCTTCAAGCAAGAAAGCTGAACTGGGCGACGGGCTGGATGTTGAGATCCGGTGGTCACCCCAGTTCAGCCTACGAGCGCGTGCAGGCCATAGCTCCGCGCTGGGTCGGCCGCGACAAAGTCCCATTAAGGGACTGACCCCGCGAGTTAAACATCTCGCTGAAACGCCAAAGACCATGAGTCACGGCGTCCATATCGGTCGACAGCCCTCCCGCCCCGGTGGAGAGGGGTACTGTCAGGAGTTGGTGCCCGCCTGGTTCCGGTATGGTGAGTAGTATGTTCCCCCTTTTCCCCTGACGGGTCTTGTGGTGAACGTGGGCCCCTCTCTGTATGGTAAGATAGAGTCCCTCTCTATCCTATAAATGACACAGATCCTCCTACTTTGAGTGTGATTTTATGTGCAAAAAGCCAGGAGGCTTGGTTTGGGAGCTAACAATCTAATTGTATACATGTTAAAAAGATTATAATCTGTGGCATTCTGGCAATCTTACGGTGATAAGAATAAGCTACCTACCAGTCAGAAGCCACGGACATGTAGACTGCCTTCCTAATCAGATCTCCAGCTATTAGCAGGCCTCCCGAATGGCCATGCGGTCCGCCAGGGCCGGTACCGCCAACCACGCCAAATCCCCATGCAGAGAGAGTGCTGTGTGCCCTGCAGCACACCGCTATTCAGTACAGGCCGCCGCCATTTTTTTTGCTGGATCGCACGAGCCGCCATTTTGGCGTAGCCTCGTGTCTCCAGCATGGGGGCGGCCATGTTTGAGGTGATCCAAACACCTCGTGGAGCTAGGGGAGGCGCCGGAAGGCGTGCAGAGGGGCGGAGCCGCCTCCTTTCTTCCTGGGCAGCCAGCCAGAAGACTTCCTGTTTGTCAAGACAGCGCTGTAACCTGTTGCAGTTAAACTCTGAGCATCAAGTGGTGAGCCTGGGGGTCTATCTCTCTCTCTCTCTCGATCGATAGGGATCCCTAGCAGGTAACACTAAGGGGCTTTTTGTGGCGCTGGGAGTCTGAAAAAAAAAAAAAAGTTTTTTATTTTTGAATTATATTATCCAGGAAGTGACTGGAATTATCATGGACCCTGCCACACATATTCCCCCACCTGTTTCCCTCGAGGGGGCCACGGGACCCGACGGTGCACAGAGTGTAGAGTCATTTACAGCAATTTTGGAGTCTATGGTGGCTCGGGTGGAGGCGGCCTGTCAGGGACGGGGGTCAAGGAAGCGACCCCCGCCTACCCCTATACTATCTGACACCTCTGACTCTGATTCAGAGATGGTCACTGCAGCTGCAGGTTCCTCTGCAAGGGCTGTTGTCTCAGGTAAAGCCCCCTCAGACAGTGAGGAGGACGCTTCTTCTCCTGCTATAATTCAGGAAGAAGCATTGGTGGACGCACTAGTTGTGGCAGTGCAGGAAACCTTAAAACTTGAGGCTTTACCGGCAGAGGCAACTGAAACAGAGATTCCTTTTGGTACTAATAAGCCCATCAAAACGGTGAAGGTTTTTCCTGTACCCAAATGTTTCGGTAATCAGATTAAAGGAGAATGGGAGCATTCTAAACGTACCTTTACTATTTCCAAGCGTATTGCTAGACGCTATCCGTTTGAGGAATCCATCATTAAGAAATGGACGGTACCACCAGTGGTGGATCCACCTATTTCCAGGCTGAATAAAGCCACGGTTATCTCAGTGGAGGACACTTCGTCCTTTAAGGATCCGGTGGATCGAAAGATGGAAGCAGAGTCCCGCACCATCTTCTCTCTGATAGGATCAGCATTTAGACCAGTAATTGTTATTGGTCTAGTTTCCCAGACACTTACGGAATGGGCGAAAATGGTACGCCAAGACCTTAGGGGAAAAGATATTCCCCAGGAGACATCTGATTTGATGGAACAGATTATACAAGGGCTACAGTTTATCTGTGACGCAGCCTTGGACACTACTCCCTTATTAGGGCATGCATCTATGTCAGCGGTCATCCTCAGACGTGTGCTGTGGTTAAAATGCTGGTCAGCTGACCTAGGTTCCAAAAAGACCTTGACAAATCTCCCTTTTCAGGGGAATCGTCTATTTGGGGCCAACCTAGATGAAATCATCAAGGATGCCACTGGGGGCAAGAGCACTTTTTTGCCACAGGCTGCTAAAGCTAAGGGACCTCGCAACAAGCGAGGACCTTTCTTTACCGCCCATAAAGGGCGCCCGGCTGGTACTAGCGGGAAAGGCAAGACTCCTCCAGGAGGGTTCAAGAAGGGCTGGTCGGACAAGCAGAGGACCAACCCAGCCAAACCCGAAGCAAAGGAGTACACAGCCTGAAGGTGCGCCCCCACCCGGTTTCAGGGTGGGGGGACGTTTTCACCGGTATTCAGGACATTAGATCGAGCTTCAACCACCACTACCGGTGCGATTCTTCCCTTCCAACATTTAAGTACTACAGGAAGCGGTAGTTACCGTTCCCTGAATAGATCTTTTCCTTTACCTTTTCCTAAGATTAGTCCCTATACCTCACAGGAATCGGATCTGGTTGACCAGATAGGCCAAGTAGCCTCTAGTCGGGTGACTTCGGTCCCTGAGGTTCAACCAGAAAAGATCACCCTTCCTGATAATAATCAGGTATCTGATAAATGTGTGGGAACAGAAAACGACCAGACTTTCTCGGATGGTCGGGGCAGATACCTCTAGGGACGCCTGGTTCAGATTCTATCAGCGCCAGTGGTCCTAGAAATTCTAGGCTGGCCTCCTCAAGCCGGCCTGGCCGACTTGGACATGCTAGTCGCAGACATTCCGTGGGAACTTCGTCTCAGGGAGTGTCTGTGGTCTCAAGGACCAATTTACCATCATGCTTTACAGTCGCTGGGTTTAATGGCCTGGCCATTGAGACCCAAGTACTGAAGGACAGAGGTTTGTCTACTTCAGTCATTCCTACCCTTATTAAAGCAAGGAAAGCGACTTCCAGCAAGGTCTATTATCACACATGGAAGACTTATATTGCGTGGTGCGAATCTTTAGGATTTCCTCCACGTACCTATTCGGTGACTCGAATATTGGCCTTTTTGCAACAAGGGGTTGAGCAGAAGCTAGCCTTGAGCACCATCAAGGGTCAAGTTTCAGCATTAGCAATCTTCTTTCAGAAACCTTTAGCTACCAAGTCCTTGGTGCGGAATTTCATCCAGGGGGTGCGGCACCTGGCTCCTCCAGTCCGCGCGCCCTTACCGCCCTGGGATCTTAATTTGGTTTTGTCGGTTCTACAGAAACCTCCCTTTGAAAACATCAGGGAGATTCCCTTGCTTACTTTATCCCAGAAGGTGGCCTTCTTGGTGGCTATTACTTCTGCTCGCAGGGTGTCAGAACTGGCTGCATTATCATGCCAGTCCCCATACCTAGTGATTCATAGGGATAAGGTAGTACTTCATCCTAAGCCATCTTTTCTTCCTAAGGTGGTTTCAGATTTTCATCTGAATGAAGATATTGTACTACCTTCCTTGTGTCCTCAGCCCAAGCATCATCGGGAACATGCGTTGCATTCCTTAGATGTGGTTCGGGCAATCAGGGTATACCTGAAGACTACGGAATCATTCCGTAAGACGGATTCACTTTTTGTGATCACGGATGGCCCCAGAAAGGGTTTGCCTGCATCTGCCGCGACCATTGCCAAATGGATTAGACAAACGGTGGTACAGGCTTATTCTATTAAGGGTCAGAGTCCTCCGTTCCCTGTTAGGGCGCACTCCACTCGAGCGCTCAGTACTTCCTGGGCCTTTCGCCATCAGGCGTCAGTGGTCCAGGTATGTAAGGCGGCCACCTGGTCGTCGATACATACCTTTACAAAATTCTATAAAATTGATGTGACGGCATCGGCGGATGCCTCATTTGGCCGCAAGGTTTTGCAGGCCGCAATTTGAGGAGACCGGTGGTCTACCTCGAGGGTTTTTTTTTCTGTTTGAAAAAAAAAAAAAAAAAAATTTCTCTTTTTTGTTGAGTCTCATCATTAAGGATGAGCATTGTAAACTTCTAGTTGGCACCGGTTGGGCCTTCTAGATTGGGATTTGATTTCCTTTTTCCCACCCCTCATTTGTGATACTGCTCTGGGACGTCCCGAAGGTGGTGTATCACCGAGGACTACGTCTGTCAATGAGCGCTAGAGAAAAATTGATTTTTGTAAAATCTTACCGTAAAATCCTTTTCTCTTAGCTCATTGACGGACGTAGTCCCCGCCCCTCTGTTTTTGAGTTGGGTTGGGTTAAAATCTCTAAAGACTGCTTTTTCACATAACTGATTTGCTGAGGCAGAGAGAGAGAGGATATACCCTCTGGGACTGCCCCTAGGGTGTGGCCAGAGCTTTTTAATTTCCTGTCTAGTCCTGCTCCTGTGGAGGCAATATAACCCGAAGGTGGTGTATCACCGAGGACTACGTCTGTCAATGAGCTAAGAGAAAAGGATTTTACGGTAAGATTTTACAAAAATCCATTTATATATATATAGTATGTGTGTGTGTATGCATATACATACATACACAGTATCTGACAAAAGTGAGTACACCCTTCACATTTTTGTAAATATTTTATTTTATATATGACAACACTGACGAAATGACACTTTGCTACAATGTAAAGTAGTAAGTGTACAGCTTGCATAACAGTGCAAATTTGCTGTCCCCTCAAAATAACTCAACACACAGCCATTAATGTCTAACAAAATTGAGTACACCCCTAAGTGAAAATGTCCAAATTGTGCCCAAAGTGTCAATATTTTGTGTTGCCACCATCATTTTTACGCACTGCCTTAACCCTCTTGGACATAGAGTTCACCAGAGCTTCACAGGTTCCAACTGGAGTCTTCTTCCACTCCACCTTGATGACATGGAGCTGGTGGATGTTAGAGACCTTGTGCTCCTCCACCTTCCATTTGAGGATGCCCTACGGATGCTCAAAAGGATGGTGGAGGAGCGCAAGGTATCTAAGGTCTCAGAAAGGATGTGCTGGAGCTGGAGAGAGTCCAGAGAAGGGCAACAAAAATAATTAGGGGAATGGATGACATCAGCTATGAGGAAAAACTGCAAGCCTATTATCTCTGGAGAAGAGACGCTTGAGGGCGGATATGATTTCAATGTACAAATACTGTACTGGTGATGACCCTAGCATAAGGAACAAACTTTTCAGAGAAATGGAATACAATAAGACACGAGGCCACTCACTAAAACTATGACGGGGTTGTTAATCAGTTTTAGCTGCTTTGGTGTTAATGAAATTAACAGGTGAATTAGATGGGCAACAATGAGACTACCTCCGAAACAGGAATGGTTTTACATTTGGAGGCCACTAACGTTTTTTTTCCCTCCTCATCTTTTCTGACTTTTTCCCTAATTTTGCATTTGGCTAGGGTTAGTGTCACTAGTAGTAGCATCAGGTGATACCTGGACCCTATAGAGGTTGCACAACCAGTCCAATTCCTCCAGTATGGCACATTAATATGTGCCATTGCCAGAAGGTTTGCTGTGTCCTCCAGCACAGTCTCAAGAGCATGGAGGAGATTCCAGGAGACAGGCTGTTACTCTAGAAAAGCTTGGACTATGTGGGACTTTAAGTGAGACACCAGAAGGTATGCCCAGCGTCTCCATCCCTGTATCGGAAAAAACAAATTGAAAAGGATTAAGAGAGGTGCATGGAAGCCAGCCAGCCCCCAGTCTGATGTACTCACACTCCAGTTTGCCACCAACCAAGTAGACCTGTCTCATGATATAAATAAAGAACAGGGGTTTAGTTGAGATGCATTTGCAAATGCATGTGTGAGCTGCAGAGCCACGACACGGCACCCTGTTTTATCTTCAGTCCTTACACTTTTAAATTTGAGTGTCTCCACTCTGGGAGGACATGGCTGCTAATGGATAGTTAGGAGGCAGGTGGGAGGGAGCAGCCCAAACTTCCCCCAACCCACCCCCATCCATGACTGGTCTGGTATCTCAAAACTCTAATAGCAATGTTCTTAAGATAGTACAAACTGAAAACGACCAGCTGAGAAGCATACACCTCCAACCCCTTGGTGGATGCAGTGTAAAACACAGATTGGGACTTTATACGAGGAAATTTGCCTGTATAGCACAGTGCCTCCATACCTAATTTCATAAAATATTTGGGACTTTACATGAGACAAGCAGGTCATGCTATGGTCTCCATCCCTGTATATGAAAAAACTGGGGTCAAATTAGACTGCATCCACCAAAAAAACGCATGAAAATCGCACGGTGGGACTTTAAATGAAGCACCAGCCTGTAGGCAAGGTGCCTCCATCCCTGTTCTTATTTAGATCATGAGACAGGTCTACTTGGTTGGTGGCAGACTGGAGGGTGAGTACATCAGACTGGGGGCTGGCTGGCTTCCATGCACCTCTCAATACTTTTCAATTCGTTTTTACTCTAGAAAAGCTGGACAGGGCCATGAAAGGTCCCTTACCCATCAGCAGTACCAGTATCTGCCCCTATGTGCAAGGAGGAACAGGATAAGCACTGCCAGAGCCGTACAAAATGACCTCCAGCAGGCCACTGGTGTGAATGTCTCTGACCAAACAATCAAACAGACTTCATGAGGATGGCCTGAGGGCCTGGCATCCTCGTGGGCCCTGTACTCACTGCCCGGCACCATGGAATTTATTGGCATTTGCCATTGAACACCAGAATTGGCAGGTCCACCACTGGTGCCCTGTGTTTTTACAGATGAGCGCGAGTTCACTTTTTAAACGTGACAGATGTGAAAGGGTCTGGAGAAGCCATGGAGAACGTTGTGCTGTGCCTGTAACATTGTTGAGTATGACTGGTTTAGTTGTGGGTCAGTGGTGGTCTGGTCTGGGGAAGCATATCCACGGAGGGACACACTAACCTCTACAGGCTAGACAATGGCACCCTGACTGCCATTAGGTATCGGGATTAAGTCCTTGGACCCATTGACCCTACGCTGGTGCAGTCGGTCCTGGGATCCTCCTGGTGCACGACAATGTCCCAGCCTCATGTGGTGACAATACGCCGCCATTTCCTGGAGGATGAAGGAATTGATACTATTGAATGGCCCCTAGGCTCGCCTGACCTAAATCCAATAGAACACCTCTGAGGCATTATGTTTCGGTCCATCTGACCCCGCCTGGTTGCACCTCAGTCTGTTCAGGAGCTCAGTGATATCCTGGTCCAGATCTGGGAGGAAATACCCGAGAACACCATCTGTTGTCTCATTAGGAGCATACCTTGACATACAATCTATTACCATTTTGAGTTTTTTCAATGAATTTACAGCAAAATGGACTAGCCTGCTGCATAATTTTTCACTTTGATTTTCAGGGTTTCTTTGAATTCAGCCCTCTGTAGGTTGATAATTTTAATTTCCATCAAACAATGTGGCATCCTTTCATTCCTAACACATTACGCAGTCCATATCTTCCAGCATGAGATTTTTTCCCATTAAGATCCGTTGTGTTCCTTTTGTTACTGAGCTGTGTGTGTGTGTGTATATAATAATTATATATATATATATATATATATATATATATATATATATATATATATATAAATCTTACATTACTTGATAAAATTTTGTTTAACACTTGTGTTTGTAGCATGTAATCACTGTGCTCCTTCTCCTTTTCTCTTTGTGCATGGAGTTTACTAATCGGATCACAAATTCTGTCTTTTGTCCAATTCAGTTTAAAAAAAGCAGGCTCATGAAAGTTAAGGGCAATTAGCCCTGCCTAGGATTACATGGTCTCTAGCTTTAAGCATTGTGGGTGTTTTATATCATTAGAGGTTGTAGAGTGTATCTTGCTTTCAAACTATTATCGCTTCCACCAAGCACATACAGTGCCTTGCAAAAGTATTCACCCCTTGACTTTTTACCTATTTTTGTTACATTATAGCCTTAAGTTCAAGGTTTTGTTAATCTGAATTTTATGTGATGAATCAGAACACAGTAGTCCAAGTCAGTGAAGTGAAATGAGGAACATATATACATAACTATTTGTTATAAAATTGAAAACAGAAAATTGGCATGTGCTTATGTATTCACCCCCTTTGTTATGAAGCCCATAAAAAGCTCTGGTTCAACTTATTACCTTCAGAAGTCACATACTTAGTGAAATGATGCCCGCCTGTGTGCAATCTAAGTGTCACATGATCTGTCATTACATATACACACCTTTTTTGAAAGGCCCCAGAGGCTGCAACACCTAAGCAAGAGGTACCACTAACCAAACCCTGTCATGAAGACCAAGGAACTCTCCAAACAAGTAAGGGACAATGTTGTTGAGAAGTGCAAGCCAGGGTTAGGTTATAAAAAAATATCCAAATCTTTGATGATCCCCAGGAGCACCATCAAATCTATCATGACCAAATGGAAAGAACAGCAAACCTACCAAGAGACGGTCGCCCACCAAAACTCACGGACCGGGCAAGGAGGGCATTATTCAGAGAGGCAGCACAGACACGTAAGGTAACCCTGGAGGAGCTGCAGCGTTCCACAGCAGAGATTGGAGTATCTGTACACAGGAGGACAATAAGCTGTACGCTCCATAGAGTTGGGCTTTATGGCAGATTGGCCAGAAGATAGCCATTACTTTCAGCAAAAAACAAAATGGCACGTTTTGAGTTTGCAAAAAGGCATGTGGGAGACTCCCAAAATGTATAGAGGAAGGTGCTCTGGTCTGATGAGACTAAAAATTGAACTTTTTGCCCATCAAAGTAAATGGTTTGTCTGGCGCAAACCCAACGCATCACATCACCCAAAGAACACCATCCCCACAGTGAAACATGGTGGTGGCAGCATGCAGGAGTCGGCGGGGTGAGTTGTGGACCTCCGTCCGCCGGCTGTGCCCTAGGTATAGCTCGTGTCCAGGGTGGCCGTGCAGAGCTGGCTTAGAATTCGGCCATCTTCTGCGCCGGTAGCCACGCCCCCCGCTGTGGGGATGTTTTTCATCAGCTGGGACTGGGAAACTGGTCAGAGTGGAGGGAAAGATGGATGGTGCTAATTACAGGGATATTCTTTTGCAAAACCTGTACCACTCTGTGTGTGATTTGAGGCTAGGATGGAGGTTCACCTTCCAGCAGGACAATGACCCCAAACACACTGCTAAAGCAACACTTGAGTGATTTAAGAGGAAACATGTAAATGTGTTGGAATGGCCTAGTCAAAGCCCAGACCTCAATCCAATAGAAAATCTGTGGCCAGACTTAAAGATTGCTGTTCACAAGCGCAAACCATCCAACTTGAAGAAGCTGGAGCATTTTTTGTCAAGGAGGAATGGGCAAAAATCCTAGCGGTAAGGCTGGCCATACACTATACAATTTTCTTGTTCAACTTTCCTTTAGATTTACCAAAACCATGTAATATAGGGTCAAACCTACAAACTTTCAATTTGTATGCAATCAGACAGGCCCTTGTACTACATAGTTTAAGGTAAATCTAAAGGAAATTGAATAAGAAAATTGTATAGTGTATGGCCAGCCTAAGATGTGGCAAGCTCATAGACTTATCTAAAGTGACTTGGAGCTGTGATTGCCGCAAAAGGTGGCTCTACAAAGTATTGACTTTAGGGGGGTCAATAGTTATGCACATAGACTTTTTCTGTTATTTTGTCCTATTTGTTGTTTGCTTCACAGTAAAAAAAAAAAAAAAATCGTTGTGGGCATGTTCTGTAAATTAAATGATGTAAATCCTATAACAATCCATGTTAATTCCAGATTGTGAGGCAACAAAACACGAAATATGCTAAGGAGGTGAATACTTTTGCAAGACACTGTAGATAATTAAAAATGATGCATCAATGGAAGTTATTTAGAACATTTTCATTAAACCAATTGTATTATTTTGTGCTATTTGTTTGTAAGCAAAAAATAAAAAATAACTGGGGCCCAGGATTATAATTCATTGGACACCACAAATGCTCTGCAGAGGTGGAGCTCATCTTCATAGTTCAGTGTATTTGATTCTTGTCACATAATTTATATTGCAGGAACTTCTGCTAGTGTTACTTATTTGTTTTCATTTTGATTGGAGCCTAAAATTGTATAAAGTATTTATTCCTGATGTGTCTACAAATTGAGTGTGGTCCAGAAAAGACACTTGAGGCTGTCCTAGATGGTTCTGTATATCACTGTGTTATCCCGCCATAGTACAGCAGGTCATGCATGCACAATGATGAAGTGGTACCAGTAGATGCAGCTTTGTGTCTTTAGTAAAAGTCGTAAAACAGAAAGTATGTAGGGTTATTGGGGTTAACACACTTGTGGTACCTTCAATGCTTAAAATCTTTTAATGGCATAGGGCATGTTCTTTTAGCTGGATACTTCTCACTTAGTACCGTTCCACAACATTACAAGTGGCCTTTGATGGAAGGTCTCACTAGAGACTTTTAGGCAAAAGGCCAACAAGGCAGAGTGGCTGAAGTCATTCAAGAGATAAACAGTTTTAACATCTTGGGAAAATACTAAGTGATAAAAGGGTCTTGAAATAGACTCCTTGTCTGTGTGAGACATTCAGGGCCTCTTTTTGTGTGTATTATCTTGATTCCCAATCATATAGAAATCCCAGGTGAGCAGTCCTCAGGCCATAGGCAGTTACTTAGCTTCCCTATTAGTCTTCACTATTTCTTGCTAACAAAATAACACAACCTCCGATATACTTTAATGGCTTTAGCCTGCTTTGTGAGTTGAAATAATTCATCCTGCCAACTGATGGATGATTTGGGAACGAACCGTGAATTTCACAGTTTTAACTGTTAGAAAAATGTGCTTTTGGTAGTAGTTTTAATTGTATCCTATATTTTGAATAGTTTGGGTGAGACTATAAAAGACATTATCAGTCAATTTGTCTTTTCTTGTGCATCTGGTAATCTTTAAAGCTTAGTTTAGTATTTTTTCAATTTTTTGGGGGTACAGCACTAAACACATTCATTAGGTATAATTGTGTGTGTTCCATTACCTGCAGATAGCTGCTTTGGGTAAAAAGCTTCACAGAATTCACAATGCATCACATTCTGTGACATGGACAGTGGCGTACCCGCACCTTTAAAAAAAATAAAAATAGAAAATGCTGCACTGGACACTACGGATAATTATGTAATTTCCATTGTCCTGTAGTTTAGCACAACAGCAAATGCAGGAGAAAATGCACTTCTGTAAAAAAGGGTGTTCAACACTTAAAGAGAGCCAAGCAGGACAGTATCCAGCAGCTCTAGAAGAGCCACAATAGAGAATTTTTGTACCAGAAGCAGTTGTCTACAAGTAATGGTATACACATCACTACACACAACTGTGCTTGGTGCTGTAAACTTCAACTTTAAAACACACTTTCTCTTATGTCCTCCGACAGTCGCCGCCACTTCATATTCATCACTAATGGGGTTATTGACCTTTGCTCCGCAGGAATAGCTAGGCAACAAAATAGTTAATATCAAAGCTTTTTGCATATCCCACCCCTAGGGGGTGGTCCCCTCAGTCAATACCTCCCTGCTTCCTGCATTCCCAACTCAGTTTCTAATGCCTAGCTTAGGAGTAGGCTGGCTGTTCCTGTGCTGGGGCTCTGTCTCAGCTTCTTTTCTCTTTTTGATTTTATTTGGAGTTTTTTGCTCTTTCTTTTACTTAGCTGTTTATTTTCAGCATTAGTTAGCTTCTTCTGATGAAGATGATCGTGCGGAGCTGGGTCTCAGACTGGCCACCCTGGATTCCAGGGCTCAGGGCCAGGGGCTTCCCAGCCTGCCATCGAGCGTTCAGCACAGGTTTCCCTGGCACATTGAACGACCCATCCCTGTTCTCTGCAGGGTTGCTATCTGTGAGGTGGCTACCTCACTGGACGCCATTGCGGTTTCCCACCGCAGTTCCATTGCGTCACAGCTGCGACACTCCCTGTCCTCAGTACAGCGGTTTGGTCGCTGGAGCAGGCTCCCCACGCCATCCGGACTGGTAAGTGTATCTCTATGTGGGGACCTGTCTATTGGGTGTCAGTCTGGGTCTGTGTGACCCTGCATGTCTGTGTGGCTGCTGAGCTCCCTGTCAGTTCCTGTGTGGAATTCCTGCCTGTGTGTGGGCTGCGAGGGGGGGGGGCTCTCCTGCTCTGCTGAGTGCATACATGAAGCAGTCTGGGTTTGGACATGCTGTGCGGCGTTCCGCCATTTTTTTGCGGCAGAATGATGGTGGACTGGTCCTGTGTGGTAAGGCGCGTCGTTTTTGGCGGCGATCGATCAGGCCACATGTCGGCGCCATTTTCTATTTGCCTATGAAGTTCTCAGCCGAGCGGCCATGTTTGTGTAGCCTTACATAGGCTTTACAGGGGCGGTCAGTCATTGCATCACTTCCTTTTGCTCTGGGACAGCGATTGGTGGCAGCAGCCTGTGTAATCTCTCCAGGTTTTTACCTTTCCATTTTCCTGTGTTCCTTGCCTAGTGTTCTTATCCCTGTGGGGGTCGGTGTATTCAGTGGGTGCGGTGGGCTACGCTCGCCGCGATCTTAAAGGGGCAGTACTCCTTTTTTTCTAATACTACTGGGGCATGGATTCTCAGGATTGCAAGTTTCCTCCCGCCTTGGTGGGGGGCCAAGGGGCTGCTGCTTCCCCCGAGGGGGCTGATCTGGCTACTATTGTTTCAAATTTGGCTGCTCAGGTGCAGATGCTGGTGGCTGATCAATCCACAAAACGGCCCAGAGTGTCTATTTCCTCTGATTCAGAGGGCGATGGGGCTGCTATGGCTGGAGTGCCCTTCTTAGGGTCTCGCTCATCTCTAGACCTTGTGGGGTCTGAGGGGGAGGCTGAGGTGGAAGGGGTTGATAATTCTCCCCCTGGCTCGTCTGAAGAGCTTGCACTCATGGATGAGTTGGTTGCTTCTATCAAGCAAATGCTGCATTTGCAGGATGAGCCATGTCCTCCTGTTTTGATGTCCTCTTATGGGACGCAAAGGAAACGCAAAACATCGCAGGTTTTTCCTTGCTCTACGGAATTTCAGCGCGCGGTTGATGAGCAATGGCGCAATTTAAAAAAAGCCTTTTGCTGTGCCGAGTAGGTTCAAGCTGCATTATCCATTTACACCCGCCACTGATGAGCGCTGGTGTGTGCCGCCTCAGGTGGATCATGCAGTGGCGATTTTAAATAAATCCACTGCGATCCCGGCTGAGGATACCCCGGTGTTCCGGGACCCTACGGACAGGAGATTGGAGTCTCTGGCCCATCATTCTTATACGGTTGCTGGCTCTATGCTGAAGCCGATTTTTGCTTCCATTATGGCAGCCCAGGCTATTGCGGATTGGACGCAGGTGCTCAGGCGCACCTTGGTGGCTGACTCTGCCCCGCCGACAACTTTGGCTATGGTGGATCAGATTCATCAGGGTGTCATGTATTTGTGTGATGCGGACTTGGATTTAGTCCCTTTTGGCTGCGCGCCTTTCAAGTGTGGCGGTGTTGAACCGTCGCCTGATATGGCTGAAATGTTGGTCGGTTGACCAATCATCTCGCAAGACTTTAGCTAATTTGCCCTACGCGGGATCTCGCCTTTTTGGCGAATCTTTGGATACTCTGATAAAGGGTATTTCTGGGGGTAAGAGCACTCTCCTGCCCCAGACTCCCAAGAATAAGTTTGTTCGTGGTAAGAAGAATGCCTCGTTTAGACCCTCTCAGGGGTCCTTTCGTGCCTTTCGGTCGCACTATAAGGGCAAGCCCTTCAAGGGCCAAGGCTCCCAGAAGAAGCCGTGGACGGGTAAGCAGAAGTCCGGCCAGTCCGGGTCCGCTGCCCATAACAATACGGCCTGAAGGGACGCCCTCACCCAGTTCTGGGGTGGGGGGACGTTTGCTCGGTTTTCTTCAACCCTGGCTGGACCGCATTCGGGACAGGTGGGTTCAGGAAATCGTTCGATCTGGTTACAAGATCGAATTTCTCTCTTGGCCGGCGGGCAGATTTTTCCCCTCAAACCTTCAGCTGACTCCGGAGCGCTTGCGGGATCTGCACCTGGCGGTGCGGGACCTGCGGGCCCAGGGAGTGGTTGTTCCGGTGCCTCATCGGGACAGTTTTCGGGGGTTCTATTCCAATCTGTTCACTGTGCCCAGAAAGGAGGGCAAGGTACGTCCGATTCTGGACTTGAAAGCTCTGAACCACTTTGTGCGGGTTCGCAAGTTTCGTATGGAATCCCTGCGCTCGGTGGTGGCTGCCCTGGTTCCGGGGGAATTCATAGCCTCCATCGATTTGAAGGATGCGTATCTTCACATTCCAATTTTCGAGGGTCACCAGAGGTACCTTTTGATTCGCCATTGCGGAGGATCACTACCAATTTGTGGCGTTACCCTTCGGTCTCGCTTCGGCTACGCGGGTTTTCACCAAGGTGCTTGCGCCGGTCCTGGCTTTACTGAGAGCCCAGGGCATCTCTGTCTTGGGGTATCTGGACGATATCTTGATTCGGTCTGCGACCAGTCAGGGCCTGATGAACGACCTGTCCATCACGATGCAGACTCTGCAGGAGTTCGGTTGGACGATAAATTTCCCGAAGTCAATGTTGTGTCCGTCCGTTCGTCTTCCCTACCTGGGAATGATACTGGACTCTGTTCAAGCGAAGGTCTTCCTGCCGGAAGACAAGCTCCGGACACTTTAGGGCGAGGTCAGGTCCCTCAGGGACAATCCGTGCTCGTCCCTCCGGACGTGTATGAGGTGTCTGGGATTGATGGTCTCGGCTTTCGAGGCGATTCCCTTCGCCCAGTTTCACACACGGGATCTTCAGGCGGAGGTCCTGGCCAAGTGGGACGGGCGTCCGCAATCTCTGGATCTGCGGATTTCGTTGAGCCGCCTCACCCGAAGGGGTCTTTTGTGGTGGCTCCAGTCCCCGGCGGTGTCGGGGGGCAAGTCTTTTCGTCCTTTGTCGTGGATGGTGATCACCACGGATGCCAGCCTGTCGGGCTGGGGTGGTGTCCTGGGCGTTCTGTCCGCCCAGGGAACTTGGTCGGGGGAGGAATCCTCCCTTCCGATCAACATTCTGGAATTGCGAGCAATATATCTCTGCCTTCTGCGTTGGACGGACAGACTTCAAGGCTGTCCGGTTCGGGTGCAGACGGGCAATGCCACAGCGGTGGCCTACATCAACCATTAAGGGGGCACCAGGAGTGCCCGCGCGGCTCGGGAAGTGGCAGACATTCTGTCTTGGGCCGAGACGCACGTCCCGGCAATAACGGCGGTTCACATTCCGGGAGTGGAGAACTGGCAGGCGGATTATCTGAGTCGCCAGACCCTGGACCAGGGAGAATGGTCCCTTCACTCGGATGTCTTTCAGATGCTGTGCGCGACGTGGGGGTCCCCAGATGTGGACCTGTTCGCGTCTCGTCTAAACAACAAGGTGGAAAGGTTCGTAGCAAGGACACGCGATCCTCGGGCAGACGCCTCAGACGCGTTAGTGACGTCCTGGAGTCAGTATCATCTGATGTATGCCTTTCCACCGATTCAGCTGCTATCCAGGTTCCTTCGCAGGTTGGCCTCAGAACCGCGCACGGTGATTCTGGTGGCACCGGACTGGCCTCGCCGGTCTTGGTACGCAGACCTCGTGAATCTGGCGGTCGACGCTCCGTGGCGTCTGCCTCTTCGAGAAGATCTCCTGTCTCAAGGGCCGATTTTCCATCCAGCTTTACAGTCGCTGGCTTTAACGGCCTGGCTGTTGAAAGCCAGGTCCTGAAGGATAGGGGTCTCTCCCCTGAGGTCATTCCCACTTTGATCAAGGCTAGAAAAGCCTCTTCGGGGAAGATTTACTACCGTACTTGGAAGGCGTATTATGCCTGGTGTGAGTCCAGGGGGTATTCCCCTCGCTCGTGCTCGGTATCGAGAGTGTTGGCTTTCCTCCTAACTGGAGTGGACCAGCGGTTGGCGTTGGCCACGATTAAGGGTCAGATTTCTGCGCTGGCCGTTCTTTTTCAACGCCCTGTGGCGTCTAATTCTTTGGTTAGCACCTTTGTTCAAGGGGTGCGACACTTGGCTCCTCCTCAGAGGAATCCTTTACCTCCATGGGACTTGAACCTTGTTCTGTCCGTTTTGCAACATGCTCCCTTTGAGAAGCTCAGGGAGATCTCGTTGTCTCTCTTGTCTAAGAAGGTTGCCTTTTTGGTGGCAATCACTTCGGCTCGCAGGGTATCGGAGCTGGCGGCTTTGTCCTGCAGCTCTCCCTACTTGGTGATTCACCTGGATAAGGTGGTCTTACGACCTAACCCTTCTTTTCTTCCGAAGAGGTTCTCGGAATTTCACCTCAATGAGGACATTGTCTTGCCTTCGCTTTGCGCGAAGCCTAAGCATCCAAGGGAGGTGGCTTTGCATTCCTTGGATGTTGTTAGGGCGATCAGGGTTTACCTGTCATCGACAAAATCCTTTCGCAAGTCGGATTCTCTTTTTGTTCTTCCAGAGGGTCCTCGGAAGGGCATGGCAGTGTCTGCTGCGACCATCGCCAAATGGATCAGACAGACCATTGTGCAAGCCTATGCTTTGAAGGGGAAGGTTCCCCCTTTCCCTGTGAAGGCGCACTCTACCAGGTCTCTGAGTACGTCTTGGGCCTATCGTCATCAGGCTTCTGTGGCCCAGGTGTTTAAGGCAGCAACTTGGTCGTCAGTTCACACCTTCTCAAAATTCTACAAGGTGGATGTTCAGGCATCGGCGGATGCTTCCTTTGGCCGCAAGGTTCTTATTGCGGCAGTGTCTTAGGGCCCCTTGTTTTGGGTCCTTGGCTGTTGGGGTGTTTTTACCCCTAGGTTACTTGTTTTCCTGGGTTGTTGCTCCTGTTGAGCACGTTTTTTTCCTGTTGCCCAGTTGGTTCTCTTACCTTGGTAAGGTTCTTTTCTCTGATGTGGGTACTGCATTGCATTAGGCGCGGCTGCTTTTTTTTTTCCCACCCCTCATGTCTACACTGCTATGGGACGTCCCCATTAGTGATGAATATGAAGTGGCGCCGACTGTCGGAGGACGTAAGAGAAAACGGAATTTTTGTAAGATCTTACCTGTAAAATTCCTTTCTCTGAGTCCTCCGACAGTCGCCGCCCCGCCCCTCTTTTGGGGTTTGTTTATGTACTCTACTGCTATGCTACTGAAACTGAGTTGGGAATGCAGGAAGCAGGGAGGTATTGACTGAGGGGACCACCCCCTAGGGGTGGGATATGCAAAAAGCTTTGATATTAACTATTTTGTTGCCTAGCTACTCCTGCGGAACAAAGGTCAATAACCCCATTAGTGATGAATATGAAGTGGCGGCGACTGTCGGAGGACTCCGAGAAAGGAATTTTACAGGTAAGATCTTACAAAAATTCTGTTTTTTAAGGCCAGTTGGACACGGGCATAATAATTTACTCAGGAACTTAATATACTTAATTTAGGCGCTGCCTAGTCTAAGTATTATGTATATAGCAATACCAATGTGCAAATGTGAACAATGAAAATCAACAAATGACATTAGAAGCAAGAAGTGAAAATATAAAATATGTATGAGAAAAAAAAAATATATATATATATATACACACAGGGAGTGCAGAATTATTAGGCAAATTAGTATTTTGACCACATCATCCTCTTTATGCATGTTGTCTTACTCTAAGCTGTATAGGCTTGAAAGCCTACTACAAATTAAGCATATTAGGTGATGTGCATCTCTGTAATGAGAAGGGGTGTGGTCTGACATCAACACCCTATATCAGGTGTGCATAATTATTAGGCAACTTCCTTTCCTTGGGCAAAATGGGTCAAAAGAAAGACTTGACAGGCTCAGGAAAGTCAAAAATAGTGAGATATCTTGCAGAGGGATGCAGCACTCTTAAAATTGCAAAGCTTCTGAAGCGTGATCATCGAACAATCAAGCATTTCATTCAAAATAGTCAATAGGGTCGCAAGAAGCATGT
>NC_138772.1:347191805-347371821 GCF_965119305.1 Pelophylax lessonae
AAGATTCTATTGATAGAGTGGTAGTTGGTACATTTCTGTGGGTGTCACTATAATATGGGAGTGAATCTGTTAGAAGGTGTTGTTTAAAAGAAAGCTAATGAAACTGATGGTCGGATGAGGTGTGAGGGCGGAGAGTATTATTTTGTAGTAGAGGTTTGAGAGACCATTAAAGCCTGGTACTTTATTATAGGGGAGAGATTTTATTGCCAATTCAGTTTCTTTCAGGGAGTTTTAAAGAATTAAGCATACTTTTTATTCTGTTTTCCAGATTTTCGGTTGCACACATAGATAGACAGGATTATGTATGTTCTAACAGGGCATCAATATCAACAATCTAAGTGTCACCTAAGATCTTATTCAGGCAAAATTAGAAGTCTTTAACGACATTTGCTAAGTTCTGGGGGTCATAGGTTAGGGAGCTGTGAGTGAGACATGCACTTGATCTTGAACTTCTTCATCTTAGACACTGGATGTATTGGCTTCTTATGACCGCTTTATGAGCTTCCCAAACTATTGAAATACAGTCGACCGCGCCCATGTTATTTGTAGTGTTCAATAAGAACTTGGTGGGTATGTCTTTTCAAAAGATAAGTTGCCACAGTTTTTGTTGCAAGTAATTTTGGGGTGAATAGTCCAGAATACTGGGTTGAAGTATGACCAGCTAATGGGAAGAAGGTAAGAGAAAATCATATTTCTCTAGGTGGAGACAGTAACCAGGAAATATGTAATTCTGGTGTGTCTTGTGGACATTGGAAATAAAGTGAATTGTCAATCTGTGGTGTGCTTAACCTACTAGTTGACATATAGGCTGTAATGCCTCGAAGAGATGAGGATTACCACTCCTGCAGATTTATTTTTTTTCTCTCGTTTTAAATCACAGGGTAGGTATGTATGTGGATGACATCTGTAGGCAAAGTAATGTGTGCCACTCTTATTAAAGTAGGTTTCCTGTATAAAAAAAATCACATGACAACATTTTAATTTGTGTGTTAGCATACATTGTAAGTTGGAATTTAGTCCCTTCACATTCAGTTGTAGTATTTTTTGCATGGTGATGAGAGAGAAGGGACATGTTTTCCTAACTAGCACCCATGAGACCAATGGTTCACATGCAAAGGCACTCTTGTCATGTATAGGACTGGAAGGTGGTTAGTGCACAGGCAGTTGTCTCTAATTCTCTATTGCTGGGGGGACAGGAAGTGGAGAGAAAAAAAAAGAGATGAGTAGGAGTTAGTGCACATCAAACAATATATACACAATATATTAATACACACAATACATAGTAGGCAACCATATATGAGTAAGTGGGTGGTGAAAGCCGTCATGAAACATATGGGGTCTTTTTAAATATGCCATATCATTAACAGAGGTGATTTGTAGACCTGATTGGGGGAGGCACGTGGATTGTCTCAAAAAGAGTGCCCTACAATTTTTCAAATCTAATAAATGTGATTCATGTTCACTCTTTAAATAATCCTATACTTACAGTATACAATAAGAAAGGCCCAGCCAGCAGCAAGGGAATTATAGTGGGAGGGTTATCTTGGGTGAAGAGATTCAGGGTAGGGAAGGTTAGGCTTGGCATTTTTTCTAGGATAGTTAGGGAAAGGTGGAGTAGGGTGAAAGGGAAAAGTACATCTGAGGAATTTGTCTAGCTAGGGTGTGTAAAAGCAGTTTTGTAGTATCGTATGTAGTATTACATCACCAGGATATAAACTAGTGAACATCAGGAGTCTTGAGACCTTACTGAAATTGGGTAGAATAGGTAAAGGTGGGGGATGTGGGGGTGATGTATAGAGATTGGGCAATTAAGCATGTGTTTTAGAATATATTGTAATGGCCATCTCCAAGGACATTTGAACATGACATGGTAAAAGGCATTAACACAGAATTAGTTAAAACAGTATTTAACTACTTGCTGACTGCCAGCAGTATATATATTGCAGCAAGTTGGCTCTGTTCCGTGAAATAACGTAACTTTTCATCGTTTCGCGGGACCGCTAGTGGGGGCACGTGCCGATTAGCTAAAGTGGGAACCAACCAGCGGGTCCAGCTGCCGTGATTGCCGCTGGGCATCCGTGATCGCTCCCCTTGGAGACAGAATGGCAGTCTGCTGTTTATAAACAGATCGCCGCTGTTACTAGTTAAGAAAAAAAGAGAGAATTAAAAATGACCATCTTTCCCCTAGTTTGTAGACACAATAACTTTTGCGCAAACCAATCAATATATGCTTATTGGGATTTTTTTTTACCAAAAATATGTAGCAGAATTCAAATTGGCCTAAAATGATCAAAAAAAAAATATATATATTTTATTTATTGGGAATGTTGTATATAGCAGAAATAATAAAAAAATATGTGCATATATATATATATATATATATATATATATATATATATATATATATATATATATATATATATATATATATAATAATTTTTTTTTTTTTTTATCAGAATTGTTGCTCTTTTTTTGTTTATGGCGCAAAAAATAAAAATAGAGGTGATCAAATACCACCAAAAGAAAGCTCTATTTATGGGGGAAAAAAAGGACATTTTTGAGTACATCGTCACATGACCGGGCAATTGACAGTTAAGTAACGCAGTGCTCTTTCGCAAAAAATGGTCTGCTCATTAAGGGGGAAACCCTTCCGGTCCAGAAGTGTTTACAAATAAAAAAAAAAAAAACAGTAAGAAACCACTAAAACATTCAACTAATGGATCAAAAGGCTGATCATAAAGCCCCCAATTCCCCACTGGTGGAAATGTAAGTTGAACTTGGGCATGTTTAATTAAGAAATCTGTAGTCTCGAGATTCCAAAGGAGAGTGGGTGGCGCAAGAGCATTTTCATATAGAGATTATATTCCTGAAGCCTTGGCACAAGGGTATTTTTTTATGTAGAGATTTTAATTCTGTCGTCTTGGTGGTTGGTTGCTGGTGGATTTTGGTCCATCCTGGTAATTGTGGAGTTGGAATGCCCAATTGTTTACAGAAGCAGAATTGTCCTTCAGGAAGAGAAGGTTATGGAATTTGCCATCTTTCTTTGCAGTAAGGTTAAACAGGAGACCCCAGCGGTATAGAATGGCATTATCTGTGAATGGCGAGAAATGGTTACGGTAAGCCACAAGAATGGAGTTTGAACCACAGTAGGTCTGGCACAATTTCGATTGGAGCCAGGATTGCTCCTAATTTGCCAGGATGTCATATAAAAAGTATTTTGCACAATCTTCATTTTAGAAGAAAATTGTAAACTCTGCAGATAACGTCCCTTGGAAGTGAAGAGGTGGAGACCTCCTGTGGGTGGGGTTGAGCAGATGGCAACCTAGAATGTTAATAAAGATGGTTTATAGTCCTCCACATGTCGGTGCAGGTCATGGCCATGGCCTTGGGAGAAGGATCTCCCTCCAGTTAGTCATTTGTAGGCCACTTTTAAGGGATTAACCCTGTTTGGTGGTTTAGGTAATTTCTGAGAGATAGAATTTTAGAAAGCTGTGTTTCTCTAACCTCCCTAATTAGCAGATGGAATACCCTCTTAGTAAATATTTGGTATGTATAGACTTTTCAGAAGGAGTATTCATCATAGGCTGGCTTTGAATCAGAGCAGTACTGTGGATTGCAGCACTCCTGAAATGTTATAGTGGTGCTTTCTGAGGGCAGACCTGCACAGAATCTGACAGGGTATGTGGTTGTGACTATGGTCCTAAGAAGTGTGACTTATGAGGTTAAGGGAGCCCAAGAGTGGGACACATCTGTTATTTTAGGGAAGGCTTGTTGAATGCCCTAGTTGTGCAGGTGTGAAGTTTGGGACATGTGGGATGAATTACTAAAGGCAAATGGGCCGTTCACTGTGCAAGGTAATTTTCCCAGAGCTTAATGAATGTGGTTTAATTTAATTTCGCTAAGAATACCCAATGACGTAAAGAAAATTGGAAAACTTTTTTTTTGATTGGAAGAAGAAATTACCCTGCACAATGCAACTTCCCTGGAAAAGTAAACAGTTTATCTGCCTTTTAGTATATCAACTCCATAGTCTCCTTTGTGTGAAAAGCAGCATGCCAGCCTTCTGCGTCTCCTACCTTGGGCCAGGCATTGAAGCCAGGTATAGACAAAGAGCTTCACCTGCCATTTCCATGAAAACCACTGCTAGCTCTGGCAGCTCTTTTTCTGACACTGTGTATAGTGGGTAGTCTAAATCTAACTGGTTCTGGGGGCATAGAAATCGGGTGAATGGTAAACAAACTTGTTCATTGGGTGATTCTGGTGGCGAAGATGCTTTGTCTTCTTGTGCGTGACCCATCACTATCTTAGATGCAGCCTGCACAACTAAATGCCCCAGTCCCAAAAAGGGCCCAAAAGATGCTAATGGGTTCAGGTCTTAGGCTTTCTGTTTTTGCCCATTTCTCTGCCATTGAGGAAGTGGAGTAAGTGGATTTTTTGCCAGCCACAGCGGGAGCAATTTCAGTGTACATTTGTACCCAGGGCCATCAAAGCCTCAACACACCCCAAACATAACTTTAACTTACCCTGATCAGCCATAAAATTATGACCATCCAGCATAACCTGTCGAGGCATAGACTCCACTAGACCTTTGTTCCACTTTCAAATCAACTTCAGCGAAAACATGTTCACTTGCTGGCTAATATATCCCACCCATTTTCAGATGCCTATGTAACAAGATAATCAATGTTCACTCTACCTGTCAATGGCCATAATGTTATGGCTGATCAAAGTAATGCAATTGAAATTCCTTGTAGGGGCTTTTAAACCCATAGCAGCATAATTGGCATAAAACTGTAATTATTGGTATTTATTTACTGTTTTTTTTTTTGTTTTTTCTTCTTACATTTGTGTAAGCATGATAGTCAGGGCAGGAAGATGCTTTAAGAGACCCTGTCACTAAATAATAGATTTAAACATGCAGTGTTTTTCCTTTCCGTTCATGGTTTATATTTACTTGCAATGTGCCTTAAAATTTACTAAAACATTTTACGACTCAAGGAAGTTGATTTTATAGCACAGTACCCTCTCTCCCTACGTGTTAGAACTGCTCTCTTCTCAGAGTGTGTACCTACTCTCCATGCTGGCTCAGCTCCTCTGCTCCTCCCTTCACCTTCCTACAATCGCTTTTATTTAGATGGCAGAGGAGGAGCGAATGAGAGTATTGTCGTGTCTGCCTCACAAAGTTTCTCACAACCTTGGATATATTTGTGCACACATGTTTATATTCGGAAACAAAGACATGTGGGGTTAGTTATTCCCTTCCCCTTTTTGAAGTGTTATGTATGCTTTTTAAGTTTGGTATTTGTTTTTAATTGACAATTTTTGTAAAAGGTTTCATTTTACAAAACAAAAAATGGAGAAAAGAAGACAACAGGCAGGGGGCCCCACTTTAAGGCCACAACCGACCAAAATACAGTATAAACAGTGGTTCAAAGATATTGCCAGTATTATAATGGCCAAATCACATTCGGCATATTGGCAACTTTAGACCAAAAATTTAAGAGAAATTACCCAGGATTGGTATTTTAGAATATCCTGAAACAATAAATATAAAAATGTCATGCCAGTGGCAGCATTCAACTTTTGGTATTCAAGACGGCCTTTTCTTCCCTTCCTTCCAAGGGAATATGAGGTGCATCTTGAACTATGTATTTAACTATATGTGAACATTTTGTCGATGTGCTGACAATCCTCTTCTCCTAGTTGTATTTTTGTAAAAGGAGGATGGATTTGTACATTTTTTTTTTTTTTTAATGGCATGTGAATAATCTTTGTAATATTTTATCTCTTGGGTTTGGTTATGCAGTTGTAAGTACCTTAACCACATCCCGCCCGCCCTATAGCAGAATGACGGTGGGAATTTGGTTGTATTATCCTGACCGGACGTCCTATGATGGCGGCAGGATAATACGCTCTGTGCGCCCCCCGTGACGAATGGTGATGCGAGTTGTCAGTCTGACTCCCTGCATCTCCGATCTCGGTAAAGAGCCTGACGTAGGCTCTTTACCATGTGACCAGTCGTGTCCAATCACGGCTGGTCACATAGTAAACAGGAATAGCCGTTGATTGGCTTTCCTCAGTACGTGCCTGATAGGCACGAGTAAAGGAGCTCCAATCGGCGGCTCCCCTGATGGGGGGGGGGGGTCGGCACTGGTAATCAGATAATTGATTACCAGTGCAGACCCTCGGGGGGTGGGTGCCACTAGAACCACCAGGGATGCCCACTCATGACCCCAGGGATGCCCACCCATGACCCCAGGGATGCCCATTATGGCCAGCAGGGGTGGAAATCAGGGCGCCCCCCCATTGCCCTCCCCGTCAGTGCTGTCCGCCAGTGCCCTCCCTATCAGTGCTGCCCACCAGTGCCCATTATTGCCCATCAGTGCCGCCTATCAGTGCCCACCAGTGCTGGCTATCAGTGCCGCCTATCAGTGCCCATCAATGCCGCATATCAGTGCCCAGCAGTGCCGCCTATCAGTGCCCACCAATGCTGCATATCAGTGCCACCCCATCAATGCCTCCTTATCAGTGCCTGTCAGTGCAGTCTCATCAGTGCTCTTCAGTGCAGGAAAAACATTTATTTACAAAATTGTATAACATATACAAAAAAACTTTTCGATTTTTTTTTTTTATTTGTTTAGCAAAAAAGAAAAAACCTTGTGGTGATCAAATACCACCAAAAAAAAGCTCTATTTGTGGGGGGAAAATTACATCAATTTGGTTTAGGTACAGTGTTGCATGACCGCGCAATTGTCATTCAAAATGCAACAACGCTAAAAGGTGAAAATTGGCCTGGGCAGGACGGGGGTGAAAGTGCCTGGTATTGAAGTGCTTAAAGCCTTTTGGGTATTTGTAATTTGATAATGTATAATGTACTTTATAATGTCCTCTGACAGCATAACCTACATATAAATCTATACTTGACTAAAGATATGCAATCTGCATAGGTGTGTTTTTGTGTTGCATGCTTGAAATATTGATTAGTCCATCCTGCCACATTTCTAAATAAACTTGAAAGTTCAGTCTTTCTATTGTGAATGAAAAGTGCTTTAGTGCTCAGATAAAGATGAGTCCAGATCAGATTTATTGTCTGTGTTGGTGCCTAAATTGACTTATTGGAAGTGACGCTGCGGATATCTGGTGAGGCCAAGATCGCGGTTTAATGTTCCTTCTTGCACAGTACACATTAAGTAGGCTGAGTTACTTGAATAATGCTGGATTGTTTTAGTTTGTGGTGTGTTTTTAATATAAAGTGCAAATAGATTTACACTATTGGAACCCCTTTTTTCTTTCTTGTTTACCATATGAGAAGTTCCATTGGAGTGGAGAGTCAGGACCGGAAGCCATACCTGATATGTCATACCTCACATGTGTGGTGTGAACGCCATTTACATATGTGTATGCAACTTGCATATCTGTTTGCTTCGGCAAACGAGCACAGAGGGATTATTTTATTTGTACACTGTTCCTTTAACTATTTTTATCCATTTTATTCTTATTACATGATGTAAAAATCCCTTGTAATCGAAATAAGGATGACAGGTGCTCTTAATGAAGAGATCTGGGGTCGAAAACATTTTTGATCTTTTACTTAAAGAAAAAAAAAAAGTTTTCTTCCGCCCTGGACCGGCAGTGACATCCATACTTCTCTAAAGTCCTCCAAGGCCATAGAGGTGATGAAATACTATATACTCTTTGGTCGCCTCTGTGACCAGCCGGCGGCACCCTCAGATCATTTCTCGGGTGAGGCAACGGAAACAGTAAGCCAGTAAGGTGATAGGGACGCCCCCTCCTGCCACTTCTAAAAGCGTTTCAGCGCTCATGAGCCGCTGGGAACAATTTCAAAAGGAAGCCAGCAGCTGGTTGAAAAAAACAATACCGGGGTAATGACTGATGTCTTCAGCCATAATCCCGGGAAACCACTTGCAAACTTCAGCATATATATAATATGCGTATTGCGGTCAGCTTGAGCAGTTTTGAATTGTAACGGCCTATTTATGCTTTTCCAATGCATTGAGGTAACTTGCACTTATTTACCATTTTGCCTTTAGTAAATTAACCCCATAGTGCTTTACCACACATGCATTTATACAACTCACTAGAATGGTGAAGTGTAAGTTTTTCCTGTGTGATTGATGGTTCATTTTTTTTTGCCAGCAATTTCACCTTCTTGTTCAATACCGAGATGCCACAAACCTACTTATGAGATAATAACTCAAATAATTGCATCCAAAGTATGAACCTCACTGGCTGTGTTTTAGCTTTTTATTTTTTGAGGAGGGTAGGATAGTGTGAGGAGGGTAGGATAGTGTGAAACCAATCTATTGTATAATACAAAAAATAAAAATAAAAAGTCATCTACAGGAAATATTGTCTGTTCTGACATTATCCCCTTAGATCTCAGTTTAAAAAATGTAGGTATTATAAAATAAAAAAAGAAAGAAATAACACAGCGTGCAGTCTTTTATTTATGGTTCCATTAAGATGAGGATCACAGAATGGCACTTTGATTTTGGTTTGGCTGTTTCGATGACCTTCTGATGTACAGTGACAAAAATGATTTGTTCCATACTTATTCATCAACCTTGTAGCAGTGCTTGATACTGTGAAACACACAATTTAATAGACACCCTGAAAGATTTCTGTGGCCTTGATGACATGAGCCCTAGCTGGGTGAAATCTTTTCTCAGTGAAGTGTGACTATTCCACTTGAGCTGATATGAAGCGTCCAGATTTTCTATAGCGTAGGTAACCTTTTCTTCACAGGTCTATTAGACCCCTTTTTTTCATATATGCAAAACCTTTCCAAGTTAATGTAACTAATAGATTACTACAAACCCAATTAACCACTCTCCGGTAGCAATAATACACAACCCTTTTATTGTATAGTAAAAGCTAGAAAAGTGTCAAAACCAAAAACGGAATTAATGTATTTTTTTCCTTTATTTCAAAGATTGTGATCTCTGAGGTTGGTTGGTCAGATACAGTGTAGAATATATAATGTGACAATCTGCTTCCTCCTGCCACAACCTAGTGACTATAGCAGCATCTTTCTTGATAAAGATTGTAACAGTATTTACCATTGTCCAACAGCCAGGGGCCATTGTGCACCAGAAAAGGAAGTCATCTGCTCCTTCTCCTTAACAAGGGTTTAAAAGTATTCTTGCCTTAATTTGAAAAGCCATTTGCTTTGTAAATTCTTGTCCATGTGCATCTGCCAGTGTCAGCCAGTCTCTGCTGTAAAACATGCTGGTATATGTCTTAAAGTATGCCTGAAGCCCAAACGTATTTTACTTTTGAATTTAGTAGGGGGGGGGTGGGGGTTTTAAACTGTTGACAGCACCCCCCATATTTATTACCAAGATTTCCTTCCTCCTGTAGACTCCACAGGAATGAAGAGGTAATGCTTTTAATGTGAGTTGTCACAGGAAGTTTCCTCATTGAAAACTTCCCCTCTAAAATTTTGGAAATACGCCCGGTGACGATGGTGATCAAGAAAACAAGTGAATCTCCCCAATGGCAACACAGACAAAAAAAAGGTTCACTCTTACCAAATAATAAATATAAACAAATAATAACTAAAACGTTTTTCCTTTTAGTTATACTTTACAAAAGCACATTTACGGCATGATATATACACTGATCAGCCACAACATTATGGACCACTGACAGGTAAAGTGAGTAACATTACTTATTTTGTTACACTGACACCCAAAAGTGAGTGAAATATATTAGGCAGCAAGTGAACATCTTGTCCCTGTGTTCAAAGCGAACAAATGGGTGTCACAGTTTGTTGCCTAGCCACAAACTGGAGAGGATGCCCAGGTTGACCTGTATTGACTGCCAAAAGCGTTTACAATGGCCATGTGAGCATCAGAACTGGACCACTGGCTAATGAATCGCGTTTATTTTACATTATGCAGATAGCTGGGTGTGTATGTGTGTCAGTGCGGGAATAGGGAAAACTGGCAGAGGCAGCATGTTGCTTTGTGCAATGATCTGCTGGGAAACCTTGGGTCCCACCATTCATGTGGATGTTGCTTTGAGACATACAACTGGAAATGATCATAAAGATTCTATATTGTTTGTTGACTCCTTTATGAAGACCTATGAATGCCCGATGATCTCTTCACATAGTTCCTTGTTTTATGGGAGCTTTTGCAGAAGTTTTGAAAACTGCTTCTATTTTCATACCTTTGGTGGGGTAGGAAATAATCAGCAGTCACCTACATATAAATGAACAACCAAAGTGTGTCCTCTTTCATTTTTGCACAACCTACATTTCTCTTTCGTTCGACGGACACAACGATCCATAAATCATAACTAGGGGGGTTATATTGCCGCCTCCTCCTCCAGGAGTAGGACTA
The DNA here is from genome assembly GCF_965119305.1 of Pelophylax lessonae. Lineage (NCBI taxonomy): Eukaryota > Metazoa > Chordata > Amphibia > Anura > Ranidae > Pelophylax > Pelophylax lessonae. The sequence goes on from NC_138772.1 coordinate 347,202,173, forward strand.
GGTAGAACAAAAAACACCTGGCTACGCCCATGGGCCGTCCTCAGCTTGGTAAATAACCCCCCTCTCTGCTCTAGGTTATCAGTTTTAAGCTGTCTCTCTTATCCCACCATTGGATTTAAATGTAGTGCTTTCGGTTCTCCGGAAACCTCCATTTGAGCATATTCAGGAAATTCCCTTGTCTGCATTATCCCAGAAGGTGACATTCTTGGTGGCTTTTACCTCGGCCCCCAGGGTATTGGAATTGGGGGCATTGTCCTGTTGCTGTCCCTTTTTGGTGGTCCATAGGGATAGAGTGGTTCTTTGTTCCTGTCCATGCTGGTATATGTCTCTGCTCTAGGTTATCAGTTTTAAGCTGTCTCTCTTATCCCACCATTGGATTTAAATGTAGTGCTTTCGGTTCTCCGGAAACCTCCATTTGAGCATATTCAGGAAATTCCCTTGTCTGCATTATCCCAGAAGGTGACATTCTTGGTGGCTTTTACCTCGGCCCCCAGGGTATTGGAATTGGGGGCATTGTCCTGTTGCTGTCCCTTTTTGGTGGTCCATAGGGATAGAGTGGTTCTTTGTTCCTGTCTATCATTCCTGCCCAAATTTGTCTCTGACTTCCATTTGAATGAGGACATTGGTGTTGCCTTCCTTGTGTCCCAAGCTGCCTCATCTCAAGGAATTTGCTTTGCATACCTTGGATGTGGTTTGTGGGGTTCAGGTGCATCTGGCAGCTACTGAGTCCTTTCACAGGTCAGACTCGCTTTTTGTGGTTGCGGACAGACCAAGAAAAGGGCTGGCCACTTTTTTGGCTACCGTTTTCAGATGGACCAGACAGACAGATGCAGATCTTTTCCATTAAAGGTCAGGTTCCATCTTTTCCTGTCACAGCGCATTCTACTCGGGTGCTGAATTCTTCTTGGGCCTTCCGTCATCAGGCATCAATATCGCAAGTTTGCCAGGCGGCCACTTGGTCATCGGTGCATACCTTCACAAAATTGTTTAAGATAGATACTTTGGCATCTGCGGATGCTTCTTTTGGCCGCAAAGTTTTGCAGGGTGCTGTTTAGGAGGGGCTATTCCTTCTCTAGGGGGGGTATTTTTTTTCGTTTTAAACTTTTATTTTTTCAGACTGGGCTCCTGTGACCCAGTTAAGGCTCCTGTGTCCTGGTTAAGGGCTCTTATGTTTAGCCTTGGGTTATTTTCCCCACCCTTCATTTTCCTTTTGGTACTGCTTTTGGACGTCCCAGTAGTTATGATTTATGGAGCGCCGTTGATGAACGAACGAGAAATGGATTTTACTGCAATTACACAAATCCCATTTTTCCCATGTATATTTTGCCTGCAGTTTTCATTCTTATGCATTGTAAACTGAAAATTAGGCAAAAATCCCTGATAGTGTTGTATTTTCTTCATAATAGGGTTTGAATGGTTTTGTTCCCTTGGGTAGCAATTTCTTGTGGTGTTTACGGCAAGAATATTGCACTTTATATAGACATATATTTTATTTATTTTTTTATTTGCTGTTGATAGTGGTATTTGTAGATGGACAAAGCTCTGAAAACAGTCACCTTGTGTGCTTTGTGAAGAGAACACAGTATCTTAAAAATCAGCTCAATTTCCTATTCCATTATAAAACATATACAGTATCACTACAGCACAGGCCCTCTAATGGAGTTTTAGCACCAAAATGATCTTGATGATAGAGAAAGAGATGTTCATTTGAAGTGAGTGCCATCCTGCAAGTGAGACAATTACAGTACCATTTACAGGAGCGTAAACATGTGTAGCTCTAAATTGTATCTCCCCCCCCCCCCCCTTTCCCTTTTCCTTTTGAATAGTGATAGATTAGGAAAAAAAAATCAAACAATGTCAAGGGAAACTGAATTTAAAAAAAAAAAAAAATAGTAGTGTAGTTTCCATTATTTTCTACTGGGTTATTTGTAACCAGAAGAGAAGCTTTGCTTTGCATAATACTCTCTGTAGGTTCACATATATGTAGACAAATGGCATGTAATGCTACTGGAATACTTTTTTTTTTTTTTTTTTCTTTTAACCTTTTTTTTTTTTTTCTTTTAACCTTTTTTTTCCCCTATCACCCCCATGTTATAGTGACCTTTTACCGCCTCTTTTCAATACTTGTGGTTTTGTTTTTTGTGTTTTACCACCTCCATTTCTTTTCAATATTTTTTTTTAACCACCAGTCTGCAGAAAGGTCTGTAAATATAATGGGAATGTACCCAGTGGCTGCACTCTATTTATTAAAATGGGTTCATGACAGTGGCCACAGACATTTCACTGCAAGTTATTTTCAAGTAGAAAGCTTTTGGTTTTCACAGGCATTAAGTTTTTGCAGCTTATTTAAGCATACAAAATGGAAATATCTCTTTACATGAGTGGCATCAAATCTGCTATTACTAGAAAAAAAAAAAAAAAAAAAAAATGTGCAATTTAAAGTAAGCCTGTCATAAACCTAGCATACGCTAAAACAATTTGATTTGTAAATGAAGGTTGCTTTTATTGAGAACAGCTTAAAAGTATATGTCTGCTTATGCAGCCATATTGAGATAGCACCTACTTTTAGCTTTGGTAAATGTCTCCATTCACATAGCATAATAAAAAAAAATATATATATAATATATTTATTCATACACACACCGTATCTCACAAAAGTGAGTACACCCCTAATCTTTTCGTAAATATTTTATTGTATCTTTTCATGTGACAACACTGAAGAAATGACACTTTGCTACAATGTAAAGTAGTGAGTGTACAGCTTGTATAAAAATGTAAATTTGCTGTCCCCTCAAAATAACCCAACACACAGCCAATAATGTCTAAACCGCTGACAACAAAAGTGTCAAAATTCTATGTGGCCACCATTTTTTTTTCTAGCACTGCCTTAACCCTTTCTAGCACTGCCTTAACCCTCTTGGGCATGGAGTTTCCCCAGAGCTTCACAGGTTGCCACTGGAGTCCTCTTCCACTCCTCCATGACGATATCATGAAGCTGGTGGATGTTAGAGACCTTGCACTCTTCCACCTCCCGTTTGAGGATGCCCCACAGATGCTCAATAGCGGTTTAGGTCTGGAGACATGCTTGGCCAGTCCATCATCTTTACCCTCAGCGTTTTTAGGCAGCACTTATGAAGACACGCATTGGATGGGACCAGACGTGACATCACCACGCTCTCCGGCAGGCTTGTTTATGTTAGGAACGCTTCAGCTTGCTCATTCTCTGGATCATTTATATGTTTACATGCATATTGCATTTGTAAGTCCACTTCTATATTAATAAATGCTTGATTGCCTTTTACGGAGTTAAGCGATAATGCTTAATTTTTCCATATATACCGGATATTATATTGCTGGGATATTCACCTGAAATTACTGATGTTTGCCATACCGTGGACCCTTGCCTTTTTTAAGCCTATTAAGCCTTTCCATTAATTTGGAGGCCACCTGATTCTGGTAAGCTGCCACTTTTTTCTTCTACCTCAGTGTTGGTGATTGCACATTTCAAGGTTTAAGGATTGGTGAAAATCATCTCACATGCATGCTGGGACCTGCGGTGCTTATGTTCATGAAATCGGTTTGCTGTATTCACTTACCCACTTATATTGCATATTTTTGGACAGTATCTACATTATTTATTGATTGACTTTATGGACTTTTTATGAACTTGTTTTATGATCATGTGTTTTCAATTATTCAGCACTGCACTTTTTGCATACATATATGTTTAAGTTTATCAACTTGTGTAAGCTGCTATTATATTATTATTTTTTTCACCATTATTATTCATCAAGCACAGGTTTTTCCTGGTTTTTAGATTTGAACACTGTTTGTTGCAACAGGGAGTAAAAGGTTTAGAGGCTAGTCTTCTTGCATTGTGTGTAATTGTAGACACGATAAGAAAATCTGTAGGGTAAATTCGTCCGACGACCGATCTGCCGATTTTCGGATTGTTAATATGGTGCTTTCGACAGCCAACTCCAACTTTTCGGCTGACAAAATCCTGATGTGCAGGCTATAAAATTTTTGTCGTCCGTAATACAACGTCCGATTTTCGTCTCATTAGTACAGATTTTGAAGGAAAAAAATCTTAAGAGCAAGACTAGGCATGCTCAGAGCTCGAAAGAACGCATACAAAGCAATCCAACACATGATATCACTTCTGAAGTAGAATTCTGTCGTACGGGAAAATTCGTATGAAAATAACCTCTTCAATTTCTACATCAGACTAGCATGCCACAAAAAAACGGATGACAGATTGTTCTATAATCTGATCGTGTGTACGGGCTTTACTCTGACATTGTTCAAAAAACCTTGCAGTCTGTCAAGCACTCTTCTTCAGTTCTGCTGAGAAACATCTAGGCAAGCAATATTTAAAAATGTTTATGCTTACTGTTTGAATGGAAACACGTAAACCTATGATGTGATTTTCTCAAATATGACTGCAAACGTGGAAATACACTTTAAGGCTTCCCCCTTTTGCCTCCTGAGCCAGGTAGTGCTGCTACCTGGTCGGTAGCAGCACTCATCACATTAACCTTTTCCCCTTTAAGAAGTTCTCAGTGCTGCAAGATGGAGATGGACTTTCCAATTATGAGACCGGTGTGATTGGCAGTCCCAGCCGTCATATGATCGGGCCACAAATATGCAGCCTCTTGAGGGTAAAGCCCACCCGCTGAGAGGCCGTATATATGTGTAGGGCTGGGGCAAAGAGGTTATCCAACCAATAAGTATGTTTCAAGCCCAAACTCCACATTTGAAATAAAAGTGAATAGTGTAATTTTTGCATGTGGCTTTCACTGACGGTAACACCTATTATTCATTTTTTTCATTATATGCTACATTTGAAATATCCAGACCTGCATTGGGGGTATCTATCCAAGGCTCTCCTCAAATTTGGGTTTAGCGGATTTATCCACTCCGCAATTATGGCCCTCTACTCTAACCCCTCAGCGAAAGTTCTTACCGATGGAATTTTGTCTGACACCTTCGATTTGACTAATGGAACGCGTCAGAATGCCCTCAATCGCCAATAATCTTCTCCCTAGCAATTGAACGTTAGCAGAGGCTGTTAGAACCAATGGCAACATTAAAGGTATACAAACAGGTCACCTGGAACACAAACTAGGACTCTTTGCGGATGATATAATTTTGACTCTAACTGACCCACACTCGTCTCTATGTGAGCTCCAATCCCTTATTCACGTATTCGGCCGTGTGTCATACTATAAAGTTAATACAAGTAAATGCTTTGCTCTTCCGATCTCTGTCCCGGTAGCTGAAGTGATTAAACTTAAATCTACTTTCCCTTGTAATTGGGAAGCTCCTTCAATCACTTGGGTATTCAACTCACCTCCCCGGTCTCTAAATTGTATCAGTGCAACATGGTACCTCTACTGGCCAACATTGAGGAAGAATTTTCCCAGATAAGGACAATTCATCTCTCTTGGCTGGGAAGGATTGCTGCATATAGAATGCAAATTCTCCCGAAACGTTTGTATTTCAGGACTCTACCAATTCCTATCCCACAAATATTTTTCAACAAGCTTGCTTGCCAGTTGCGGAGGTTCATCTGGGATGGGAAGCCTCCTAGAATAGCGCTTTCCACACTGTATAAACACTATAACTTGGGAGGGGTAGGCCTCCCGAACGCACAAGCCTATTACCATGCAGCTATTTTATCTCAGGCCCGATATCGATTTGTTGCTCAGGGAGATAATTTATGGAACCAGATTGAAAAGCAAGTCACCCCTGGTCAAGATATGTATGCATTAACTTGTGCTGCTGCATTACTGCATAACATCAAAGTCCCTGACTTCCTTACCATTCAGGCTACCCTCCAAGCTTGGACCTATCTTCTCCACACTAACTATCTAGAGGAGGAGTGTGTAAGTCTCGCTACCCCCTTGGCGGCGTATGACATCCTGATCCCTGGGGTGTCGACCCGGCAGTGGAGGAGGCGGGGCTTCCACTTCTCCAGGAGCTCTGTTCATCCTGTATCTGCCCTTGATTTATTAACCAAGTACCAGATTGATGCTTTTGAACAAGCTAACAAACCCATAATTCCCCCTATACCAAAGAAAGTTTGGAATTTCCTTATAGATAAGCAGGATCATCACGCCAAAGGCATTTCACTTTGTTATAGATATTATAACTACCATCCACCACTACGTAAATCTCAGACAATTCTCAAATGTGAAGGCGAACTGCAACAGTCCTTCTCCATTTTTCAGTGGACTAAGGCTTTCCAGCTCAATCGCTTTTCCTCGGCTTGTGTGGATCATTGGGACAATTTCCAGAAAATTTTCCATAGATACTATATGACGCATGCAAGGCTCCATACTATAGACCGCAAATGTTCCCCATCATGCTGGCGTGAGTGCCAAGGCACCGGTAATCTGTTACATATCTTTTGGGGATGTCCAGTGATCCAACCACTTTGGGAAGAAGTTTTTTGACTGGTTGTCTCAACTAGTGGCGGTGAGATGGGTGTCCTAGCCAGCCTTGGCCCTACTGAGCCTAGGATTGGAAGCTTACCCATCTAGAGTCCGGAGGGTGATGGTGCATATCTTATTTGCTACTAGAATAGCGATTGCAGCTAACTGGCGATCTACGGTGCCCCTGAACTTAACTGCTATTAACAGGGTTCGTACGGTCATTAAAAACCTGGAAAAGTTATGGAATTTTGAGATGACACTTTCCAGGCCTGGAAAGGTCATGGAAAAGTACGATTTTAGAAATGTTTTTGAAAAGTCATGGAAATCTGGGGAGGAGCGGGGGGGAGCGGCGGGCAGCGGCGGGGGGAGCGGATGCTTAAAACTTTATTATTGCAAATGTATAATTTTATTTTATGCTTGTGCACATTGATTTCCGGGTCCGCAGCAGCCGAGGAGTAGATCATGCACCAAGCACCAATCGCTGGCAGCGGGGAGGGCCGGGCCGCGGTTTGCCTGGATGTGACTGGCCAGCAGCAGCAAACCAATCACAGGCGGCGGAAGCGTCACTGGAGGGCGGGCCGCATGAACGTGATGATGACGCGGAAGGGGGCGCAGGGTTCGTACGGTCATTAAAAACCTGGAAAAGTTATGGAATTTTGAGATGACACTTTCCAGGCCTGGAAAGGTCATGGAAAAGTACGATTTTAGAAATGTTATGGAAAAGTCATGGAAATCTGGGGAGGAGCGGGGGGGAGCGGCGGGCAGCGGCGGGGGGAGCGGATGCTTAAAACTTTATTATTGCAAATGTATAATTTTATTTTATGCTTGTGCACATTGATTTCCGGGTCCGCAGCAGCCGAGGAGTAGATCATGCACCAAGCACCAATCGCTGGCAGCGGGGAGGGCCGGGCCGCGGTTTGCCTGGATGTGACTGGCCAGCAGCAGCAAACCAATCACAGGCGGCGGAAGCGTCACTGGAGGGCGGGCCGCATGAACGTGATGATGACGCGGAAGGGGGCGGTAACCGTTTCAGTTACCGCACCCCCGCGTCATCACGTTCATGCGGCCGGCCTGCTCTCCAGTGACGCTCCGCTGCCTGTGATTGGTTTGCTGCTGCTGGCCAGTCACATCCAGGCAAACCGCGGCCCGGCCCTCCCCGCTGCCTGTCATTGGTGCACGATCATTTCCTCGGCTGCTGCTGGCCAGTGACCGACCGTAGGGCAAACTGCGAGCACCTACTGTACCAGTCCTAAGGGAATGTTAAAAATAAATGTAAATAAATAATTAAGCATCCAATCCTGAGTCGCCTTAGTTTCTGTGAGAACTCTTTTCTGCCTCATGGGACTGTTACTAACAGTTAGGTTCGGCCTAAGAATAGTAAGCGCCGCATTTTGTCCAGCTGCTCCTTCATGACTCACTGCCACCTGAACAGCTTTATTTGGGCAAGCAGGAGCACCACTGTTCTTTCTCCCAAAAGTAAGTGCCGCATTTGTGCACCATCAGATCTGTGCCATCCATACCAGTCCGCCTGCACCTCATGACACTGTCGCTTGGGCCTAAAAGATTGCTGTGCTGCATTTTGTGCATCTCACGGTCTGTGCCATCCATACCAGTCCACCTGCACCTTATAATGACTGTCGCTTGGGCCTAAAAAGATTACTGTGCTGCATTTTGTGCATCTCACTGTCTGTGCCATCCATACCAGTCCACCTGTACCTTTATAATGACTGTCGCTTGGGCCTAAAAAGGATTACTGTGCTGCATTTTGTGCATCTGACTGTCTGTGCCATCCATACCAGTCCGCCTGCACCTCATGACTGTCGCTTGGGCCTAAAAAGGATTACTGTGCTGCATTTTGTGCATCTGACTGTCTGTGCCATCCATACCAGTCCGCCTGCACCTTATGACTGTCGCTTGGGCCTAAAAAGATTACTGTGCTGCATTTTGTGCCATCCATACCAGTCCGTTCACAGTTACAGCAATGCCAGGGAAATGCAGCTTTAAAAATGTATGGCTTCATGACGAAAAGTATGAGAGGTGGCTGGAGAAAGATCAGGACCTGGGACGTGCTAAATGTACAGTGTGTCGTAAAACATTTGACATTTCGAACATGGGAGAGGCAGCGCTGTCTAGCCACGCTAAAGGTGCAAAGCACCAGTCTGCAGCTGCGTGCTCGACAGCTTCCAATCCGATCGCTGTCTTTTTCACCCGTGCGCCTGAAGTGACACCGGCTCCCAGCTGCGGCAGCGGTGCTTCCACCTCATCCTCTGTAAAACAAGGGACCATTTTGAGTCACGCTGTATCCAGAAACGAAACTCTAACAGCAGAGGTACTGTGGGCTCTAAAGGTGGTTAATTCACACTATTCATACAAGTCTTGTGAAGACACAGGTCAGCTTTTCCAGACTATGTTCCCAGACAGCAAGATAGCGGCCAGCTTTGCATGCCGCGAACGTAAGTGCTCATATTTATCCATTTCTAAGCGGTTCTCAGGGTTTGTTATCAAACGTCGTTACTGTGCAAGCGTTATTTAAATATTTCATATTCCACTGTACACTTCAAAGCTTGTCATTTATATTAGTAAAAATATGCTGGGTGTGACATAGATTTTCTTCTTTAACACGTATACATAGACATTTCATGAAACATTAGGTCATGAATATTTACGTGAAGTCATGGAAAAGTCATGGAAAAGTCATGGAATTTCATTGGTGAAAATGTGTATGAACCCTGTATTAAACATAGAGTAGCTAACCAATGTGAAATGGAAAAACTTCTCGCTTTCGCCAAAAGGACAGCGGTTTCTTTCCAGTACCATTGGCAGATTTGGTTAAAACAGTCCTCTAACGTGTAGTTTTTTTATATTACCCCTGATATGATATCTTCTTATGATACTTATACTAGCTTTTCTATACAATGTATTTCTGAGAAATCTGGTGGTGAGGATCCCCCCCCCCCTCCTCCCTCCTTTTACCCCTGGTACACCCCCCTCTCCTCTAGGCTATCTAATGGATCTCAGAACAGGATCTGTTCTACAGGTAGTGGTGACACCTGTACTTCTAGTTTGCAACCGGTGGAATCCGACCCCTCACAGTAAGTACCCAGTTGGGGTGAGGGCTCGGACGGCCACAGTCCATCGAAGTCCAACTTCTGAGAAAGGCTACCAGCTTTGTTAGGTGAATACGCATTTGTAGTTATAATACTCTATCTTCTACATGTAAGGACAGCAACCTGAGGTTGAACTCTTAAGTATGTTAACATGGAACTTTACGTGTATTACTGTTATGGCTCTTCTTGCCTGTAATGTTATCTTGTTTTCCCTTTTATACAATAAAAATGTATTTACAAAAAAAAAAAAGAAATATCCAGACCTGTAACAGGTTTACTTTAAAACCTTTTTATGACTGTATTGGTCAAATATAGTGGTGTTGAAGAAAACCGAAAGTGGTTTAGAATTTTGAGATTTAAATACCCTCTTGCTGCATGACCCTCCCCTACGGTATAACACATTGAAATTCCGAAAACAGGGAGACTTTTTAGTATACAGGGACACAGTTTAGCGCACAGTATGTAGGCAAATGACACGTCCTTCCTATGGCCCTGGTTACATGGACCATAAAGATCTAATATGCAGAAAATGATTGGCTAAATAAAATCACACAAGTGCTTTTTTGTCCTCTTTTCCCTTTATATCCGCTTTTTGAAAAGTAACATATGCAGTAATGTAGAGTTTGGTAAAAAATGTAGCGCAACATAACGATTTTGGTAGTAAATTAGCACATTTTGTATAGAGATGTAAACATCAGACCAAACAAATTGACAACTGCTGCTGCACATGGGAACAGAAGGATTTAGTCTCAAAAGGGGGACAGCCATTCAAAATGATGGGCAGCTTGGAGCTATGGGTTATCAATTGGGGCTGCTGATTGCTGCACTGGTATGGTTAATCAAAGCTACAGATCATTTGCGTTCTTTTGTATCTTTTCTGATCCAGCCAAGAACAGTAGCATGTTAGCAATTTATTTTTTCATTCTTTGGGTTCAGCTTTTGCCTGCGTATTTTTACTGTATACACAGTATTTATTTTCCTTATTTTGATGCTACATAAAATCAGTGATTTCATTACCAATACCCTGAAGGAACTCAATCTGATGTCTCTACCAAATTCATACACACACAAACACACGTACACTTTGAGATTGCTGTATGATTTCCCTTGATCTTTTAGCGAGACAGCCTGATGTATGGCTAGCATAAGAAACATTTGCATATATTGTATGCTTGTTTTGAAATGTTGGATGAACTCAAATATTTTCATGTCATAGTGCTGATTACTTTCAATGAGAGACCCAAGATCTCTTGATGGTGATGGAAATTGTCTGAGAGATGAGTTTAGGGCTACGTCCCATCTGCAAAGCCCAAGCATCAGCATGCTGACTTCTATTTAACACATCTATTTACAACAAGCAAAGGGTATGCTGTTCTGGTTACAGACATTGTGTTCGTAAACAAGGCTAGACAGGTATGGATATTCCATCAATCTTCCAAAGGCCTTCATCAATTGTGTTGCTACTTAGCAATTTCTATGGAAAGTTTAGAAACATAATTGTGTTTTCAGTTGTCTTTTTTGCAATGTTTTCACACCAGAAACTCATTTAAATAATTTTCAGTTTTATTTTTCACAGCAGATTTTCTAAAAATGTTAGGGTACATTTCAGGATGGTTTCAATTTAGGGTAACAAAGTAAAACTTTTCCAGTTGTGTGCAAAGTTGTACACAGGTTTTCAATTATGATAGTGCTAGTTTAGCCCTTAAGAAGTTATTACATTTATTATTGTTGTCTGTCAATCTGAGAGGATACAATGTGCACAGAGAGCATGGTTTAGGTATGAGTGTACAATATATGCATATAATTCAAAGTAGTCTGTGATAATGTTAACTGGCTGTTAGGGGTAAAGGATATGGCAAGCCAAACGTTTTTTCTTTTCCTTTTCTCGGATAAGGTGTGGAAGGATAAAAAGATTGAAAGTACTGGAAGGGGAGTATTTTTTGCTTGTGGGTGGGGGGGGGGGGGTTGTGTTGCTTCTGACTGTGTATTACACCTTACTGACCTCGGGTGTGCCTTATTATTGATCTCAAAGTTCTAGGTTACTGTTAGCTCCTGCACTCTGCATTACTGCTGACATTTGTATTATGCATTATGTACTACTGACCACCTGCATTTTTGCATTACTTCTTAACTCTTATTTCTCTTCCCTGCACTCTGTGTTAAATATTACTGACCTCTGCACACTGCTTTAATTACTCCTGGCCCCTGCACTCTGTCCTGCATACTACTAACCTCTGAACTCTGGATTACTTGTTCATGACCCATGCAGTCTGTGCTACTTGTTGGTTAAACCTGTGATCTGCATTACATTTTACTGACCACTGCACTTTTTATTACTCCTGAGCCCTGCACTCGGCATGTCTTGCTACTGAACCCTGCACTCTGCATTTCTTACTACTAACCCCTGCACTGTGTATTGCATGTTATTAACCCCCCACACTCTACTATATTTACCCCTGACCACCAAACGTTGCATTATATACTAATGACCTCTGAACTCTGTATTACCTATTCAGGACCTCCTGAACTCTTCAAACTTTCCTTACTTTTAAATGAGGCAGTGCTAACTTATCTGTTAAAAAAAAAAAAAAAAAAATACTCCCTGGTGATCTTTGATCTCTTTAACGACTTCACCTGTCACAACTGTGTACCCCCAATGGACCAGAGCTATATTGCGTGTATTTTGTTTATTTGCAAAATATTGTCTTGCAAAAATATTGTTATGCAATCCTTAGACAAAAATGTAATAAAAATGCACTTTTTTTTTTTTTTTACCTATGTTCACCTAAAAAAAAAAAGTTAAAATATATATTTTTTTTCTTTAATTTGTTGTAATGACACTAAAATTATGATACTGGTACAAAGCAGTGCAAAGAGTTGTTTTTTTAATGTGATACATTAAAAAAATAATAATTTGACCCATAGAAAAAAAAAAAAAAATAGAATGGTTGATAAAATTGAAAATAATACAATAGTTGAAGGGAATTATTTAATTTGGGCTCATTGGGGTAAACTAAAGCTGGGCATACACAAATCAAAATTTGGCAAGCCTAGCTGGGGCCTGACAAATTTCAATCAGTGTGTGGCCTCCCTTACTTGGCAAGCTGTCCTCACTTTCTCAAATTGTGTATTCTGAGAGTACTGGGTTCTGCTGTCGCAATGCAATGTCTTTGTGGGGGGGATTCCACCATCCACCTTTTTTGTGTTAATGGAGGAATCTGTTTAGCGGGTTGAATGGGGGAAAAAAGTGTATTGCCAGGTTAAAAAGGAGTTAAGTGCGTGTGTGTATCTATATATATATATATATATATATATATATATATATATATATATATATATATATATATCTATATATATATATGTGTATATATATGTGTGTGTATATAGGTGTGTGTATATGTGTGTGTATATAGGTGTGTGTATATATATATGTGTGTGTATATAGGTGTGTGTGTGTATTTTCAGTTTTTTTATTTGTTAACAAAGTTTGAAATATCCAATAAATTTCATTCCACTTCATGATTGTGTCCCACTTGTTGATTCTTCACAAAAAATGACAGTTTTATATCTTTGTTTGAAGCCTGAAATGTGGCAAAAGGTCGCAAAGTTCAAGGGGGTTGAATACTTTTGCAAGGCTCTGTATGTGTGTGTGTGTGTGTGTTTCTTTTTTCTTGTCAAGTTGGTCTCCATTTCTTATCTGAACAGTAATGATAAACATGGAGTCATGGTGGTTTTTTTTTTTTTTTTTTTTACAGCAGCTCGAGCTGCTGAACTTAAACAGCAACAACTCCTGGTTTCATTTCAAGAGCCAAGAAGTGCTGGCAATAGGGGGGGGGTTAGCAGAGAGGCAGAAGAACTAGACATGCTGCGCACATCCTGCTTACTTTGATAACAGTTGCTTTGTGTGTATAGCACATGTCCTCATTTAGTTCATGTTGTTCAGGTAGATCTCAAGGTTCCCTGCCATGGGATAACTTAAAGGGATTTTATTTTACATATTTTATTTATTTATGTATTTACATATATGGTCAGGACTGAAAAATGAAAGAAAATCCCAAATTTTGAGTGCCCAGCAGAACAGAAATGTAGATCTCCCTCATTTTGGAGGGACTTCCTCTCCATTTCTGTTGTTTGGTACAGGAAATGAAGGGAGACCTCCCCAATGAGCACAGATAGCAAAAAAAAAAAAAAAAAACAGCTCCTTTACTCTTTTGAAAATGTGGGGGGGGGGGGAGATATATCTACAGAACATGCGATTGGTATTCACAAAATATGAGTATATGCTGCTACCTTCAGATGATTGGACACTGGCAAAAATGTTTGCTACAGCTGCCCCTGTTGCTTACTCTTCAAACTCCACCCAATCCATGAGGCTCCATTTATTTTTGCTAAGAAGCATAGGGCTTTATTAACCACTTTACCACCGGAAGATTTTGCTGTCTTCCGTCCAGGCCACTTTTTGCGATTCGGCGCTGTGCGACTTTAACTGACAATTGCGCGGTCGTGCGACGCCGTACCCAAGCAAAATTTACGTCCTTTTTTTCCCACAAACAGAGCTTTCTTTTGGTGGTATTTGGTCACCTGTGCGATTTTTACTTTTTGCGCTATAAACAAAAAAAGAGCGTTTATTTTGAAAAAATAACAATATTTTAACATTTTTTTATATGAAATTCCCCCCCAAAAAAATGTAAAAACCAATTTTTTTAAAATTTTTTGGCCAATTTGTTTTCTGCTACCTATGTTTGGTAAAAAAAATCACAATAAGCGTATTTTGATTGGTTTGCGCAAAAGTTATTGCGTTTACTAACAAAGGGAAAGATTTCTGTCATTTTTGGTGGTTTTTTTTAACGCGTAATGGCGGCGATCTGCGATTTTTTTTTTTTGCGGGACTGCGACATTGCGGCGGACAGATCGGACCCTTGACTGACATTTTTGACACTTTTGGGGGTACCAGTGACATTACTGCAGTAATCAGTGCTATATATATGCACTGTTACTGTAAAAATGACACTGGCAGGGAAGGGGTTAATTTTATTGGAGAGGGAGGGGTTAATGTATGCCTGGTGCTTACTGACGTGTGGGGGGGGGGGAGGGGACTGAGTGAGTCATGGACAGATCGGATGTCCAGCTATGCTGAACAGTCCGATCTGTCACTCCCTGTCACTATGGAGATCCGCCCGCTTGTGTTTACACAGGCGGGCGGATCTCCACACTAGATCCCCGACGATCGGGGGAAGAGCGGCGGCGATCGCCGCTGCTCCTCCCCTGGCCCGACTCCCGCTGTGACTGAAAACAGCGGGAGCGAGCCGCCCAGAAGGGGGAGTGTCTGACTACGTAGTACTACGTCGTCAGACGATAACGAGCCACTCTGCCGCAGTAATATTACTGTGGGCGGTGGTAAAGTGGTTAAACAACTGAGCTGCAGAATGGAGGTGGCATTAGTTCTGGCTGTAATGACTGTGACGAGACCCTTGCTCGCTCTGTCCGCTCTCCCGACACTCCTCTGTTTCTAGTGAGTCAGCTTGCAGATTGCAACGTCTGAAGGTTCGGTCAACCAAGGATCCGGGATCCGAACTACAGCTATGTGCCTTCCGGAATCCATTAGAACACACACCAGGCAGGCTGTATGTAAGTTCAAACAGGAAGACCATTTATTGGAAGAACACAGCACACTTATATACAGAATTTGGAACATCCTTCCCCCAACAACCGCTTTCCCATTGGTCAATTGCACAGTACCTGCAGTTCCCCATAAGGTCCTCTCCAGCCATGCAAATGAGGGCTTGAAAATGAGTCAGCAGTGATTGGTCAGATAGCTTGGCCAGAAGGACTGCCATGTGCAAGGAGACAGAAGCCCCAGGGGGGAATCAATGTACACAATAGTCAGACACAGGACAATGGTTCCCTAACGAGCCCTCAATACACATTACTCTGAGTGTCAATACATCCCTTAGCAGACAACAGGTGAGGTCATTAGCACACCTGACAATAGGTGAATGGAAAGCCACCTCAGACCAAAAGCAACATTGTTTAGACTGCCCGTCTCCACATTGAACTTCCTGGAATGACCATATTAGGAGTTGAACTTCCTGGTCAGAGACCTCATGCTGTACAGGGAATAAAAATCTTCATATTACAAGGGAGACATTATTCCTGAATATGACTGTCCCATTTGTAGTAGTCCAAACCATCACCCATCTGTCCTTAAATTCCAGTGACGGTGAACACCGTCACAATGACAAAATAGAAATACCCATAATTTGGGATTCAGCCTAGCGTGGGGACACAGCCAGCACTGACAAAATAAAAATGGAATTGTATTTTGAACCATTGCACAGATTTAAACTGGACTATGTGCACTGGATGCCTTGGAACATTCAAGAACATTACTTTTTAAGCTCTAATGATACTTTTTTAAAAGAGAAGTAGTGTCAAAGCTTTTTTGCTCTCCTGTGACCTAGAATTGACCAACAATTGTAATGCCCGCTGTCAGCTGACGTCAAAATAGTGTCAGGATCCACCCAGATGCCAGACCAGCAGTTGACTCAGACTCTCAGCGTGCCCGCTCCCTCTGCTGCTCGGTGCTCCAGTAAGCACTGGGGGGGCACAGCAGACTGACCGTGACCACTCTCTGCTCAAAGCATACCAAGAAGTAAGCGGTTAGCTTTTAGCAGAGAGTGGTTGCTGTCAGTTCTTGGGTTTAGAGTCCGCAGGGAACATTAGACTGTTGCAGCAATCTGGGGGGGGGGGGGTGTTTTTTTTTTTTTTGTAAGTTCATACTTCTCCTTTAAAAGGAGTTTCTCTAGAAGTACTTTTCTAAGAACTTGAAACCAAATGCATTACAAAATGGTAGCCTTTTTGTCAAAGAAACTCGCCCCTTTGGTAACCTGTTAACACTACCTGCTAGAACTTGTTAAGACATATTTGTTTTAATGTATGGCTGCATCACACTCTCAATTGTAATTGTTTTATACAGTGTTTGTGAACATTAGCCTGCTTGTATGTTTGTACACATTGCATTCTGCTGCTTCAAATATACTTTGAGACTGCTGTTAGGTCTGTCCTTTGTATTACACAATGACCAGCATATTCAGTGTGTGTGATTGGATAGGCTTTTTTAAATGCCATATGCTGTTTGTGAGCTGTAAATGTAAATCTCCACCTGGAACACAGTAATTATTTACTGTATTGTTCCAGCACTATAGAGATCATAAAATGAACGTAATAACCCACTGCTGCCCAGGGGATATGCCTTCTTTTAGCCCCCTTCATTACAATGAAAAGTCCAGAGTGGCTGCATAATAGCTTGTGAAACCCAGAATTAAAAGGGAACAGCTGTATGATAAATTTAAATACTAAAAAAAAAAATGATTTATCTTCTTCTGTTCGCAGAGGGTGTTTGTGAGATTTGGCTGACCAGTGAGGACACAGGAGCCTATGGCAGAGACATTGGCACCGACCTCCCAACACTCCTATGGAAACTGGTTGAAGTTATTCCTGAGGGCGCAATGCTGAGGCTTGGCATGACCAACCCCCCCTATATTTTAGAACATCTTGAGGTAAGGACATGCAGAAGATGTACTTCTTTCATGGATGTCAGTAAAATGAATACTGGTGACAAAAATCAAACAGTGTGGAACACATGATTTTAGTTTGTTGTGCAGCATAATTTATTCTAAGATTTTGAGATTTAAATTCATACATGCTCCCATGTGGGTAAGCCTTTTTACATGCACATCTGCACAACAGTTAGCTCTCTATACCATTGTCTTTTACTTGGTTTGAGAGAAAAGCTGCAGTGTAGTGCTAAAATCTGCAAATAAAAAAAACTTTTACCAAGAAAGGGCATTAGCTTGTTAGAAATTTTCACCCCAAGTGTTAAGTGTTTGAAAGTGTTTGTTTTGTTTTTTTGTTTTTTTTTTTTCTATATTAGTTTTTAAGAACTAAGCAAAGTACATTACATTGTATTGGGAAAAGCGATTATTAAAAATTACACTGTATACTAGAAGCTGACATAAGAAAAAAGTTAAGTAGATTTTAAAGTTAGAGATTTGTGTCTGCAGGGTGTTTACGGCATTCTTATCTTGCACTCTACAGTTTTAGGTGATAAAGTACTACAGTATGTTTCAAGTCTGGTTAGGGCTTATGCATATGGCATTATATTAACCTTGGGGTTCTCTGAATTTTCCTACAGTTAGGTCTCTTGAGCACATAGTTCAT
Organism: Pelophylax lessonae; assembly: GCF_965119305.1. Classification (NCBI taxonomy): domain Eukaryota; kingdom Metazoa; phylum Chordata; class Amphibia; order Anura; family Ranidae; genus Pelophylax; species Pelophylax lessonae. The sequence goes on from NC_138772.1 coordinate 347,219,937, forward strand.
TTTTTTCTTGACATTTCTGTCCAATAATGATCCTATTTAAAGTGGTGGTTCTTAAAAATTAAATGTTAGGGGCTACAAATACTGTAGCTGCTGACTTTTAAAAGGAAACTTGTCTGTCCAGCACCGAGCTACCCTTTGTGATTGGTTCTGCAGCCCAGAGGAACACTTCTGGTGGATCACCGCAGTGATCCAACCAGAAATGGGAGCAGGTACCCTTTTAGGGTGAAGTTCTACTTTAAATACTGCAGAGGGACATTCATTGCTATTGGCTAGGTTGGAGTTTAAAAAAAGGAAATCTTAACTCTATTTTCCAGTCAGAGTTATTAAAATAACTGCCAGTATCGACATCCATGAGAGTTCTTTTGTCTGGCATTCATATGAGAAAAACTCAGATAAACAACATTTGGTGCAAAAGTGTTGCTGGAAAAATACAACGTACAGTTTGTTTGGTGCCTTTTTTTTTTCCCTCTTGAGATGAGTATCTATAAGAGCCCAGTCAGACAGGGGCGACACGACTTGCTGGGGTGACCTGTGAAGTCGCGATGCACAGCACAGACTTCATATAATTTGAAGTCAATGCAAGTCGCCTCCAGGTCGCCACAAAGTAGTTAGTACAGGATCCTTTTTCTAAGTCGGAGCGACTTTTGTCGCTCCTATTAGAACGGGTCCTGTGCTAATCAATGGCAGGCGACCGACCGCGACTTGTCAGGAGACCAAGTCGCCTGACAAGTCGCGCTAGTGTGAATGGACCCTAAAAAACATTGTTAATTTTTACTTTTGTTTTTTTTTTTGGTTTTGTTTTTTTAACAAAAGATCAAAAGATGAGTAGTTTAAAAAAAAAAAAAAAAAAAAAAAAAAAACTTGTGGTGGATTCTTTGATTATGCTGTGTAATCAGTTCTAATCAAAGCCTTTCTGCCCCTTCAAAACTTCCCTCCTTCTGCTCCACAGGATCAAGATGGAGAGCATTCTGGTGTTTGCAATAGCAAAAATAAAGCCTAGTGTGGCACAGTACTTGGGAATACGGAAACTCCTGGCAGACTATCCATGGGCCCTGCTGGATCTTCTGGATAGTCTTTCCCAAATACCAGTACAATTTCTCTACACTGTCTTGATGTAGGTTGCGCTGTTGTCTTGTGACTGTGGTTTTAATCATATTCTTTTTTATTCTTCCAGAGGGTTTTTACAGGGACTCACACCTTCCTTGTCAACCATTGCCAGATGGATTGGACAAATCATTATTTGACCTTATATTCTGAAGAATTGATTCCTTCCCTTTCTTTTAAGGAGCACTCTACCAAATTAGTTAGTGCTTCATGGGCTTTTCAGGATCAGGCATCAGTTTTTCAGGCTTGCAAGACTGCCACCTGGACTTCTTTTCACTTATTTGTTAAGTTCTACCAGGTGGATGTTCAGGTCTCTTCTGATGCCACTTTTTTGGCATACAGCACTATTAGCTAATGTTCTGTTCTGCTAAACACCTCTTGTCCTACTGCTAAATAGGCTTTTTGGATATTGTTTTCTGTGTGCCCACACCTCAGTTGGACTTTTGGATGTCCCGTGGTAAAAATGAAAGCTCATGTGTCCTGTACTGTATGACTAAGGAAATAGGATTTTTGACTTACCAGTTAAATCTGTTTCTTAGAGTATAGTATGGGGATGCAAGTTAATTCCTTTTATTTTTATGGTTTCCCTATTGATTGAGCGGTAGGAGGGTTTTTTTTTTTTTTTTTTTTTTGCCAGTGTCCAATCACTTGCAAGTAGCTGCAAAGAACCCATGATAAAGACTAGAGATCCTGAATACTGTACTATTTTCATTGAAAAAGAGATCTTAAAGTAAAAATATTGTTCCATGTTGCTGGTCATTATAGATAAGTGTTTTCACAGTTTATCTTGTTGCCCGTTTTGGTTAGGCAACCCATACATTTATCAGTTTTTGATCCGATTCCACCATCCACATAGTCAAGGTGGAAGAGCAAATCACTCCTGCTGTTCGGACTGTGGGGATACTTCTGCATCATCCAAATACATTGATCTTTGCCAGTGGCACTGATTGGTTGGGGAAAAAAACAACAGGCTGGTTGTATAGAAGTTGATCAGTAGGTTGATTTCTGTACAACCAGTGTGCCTTTATGAATTTAAAATTTGCCTGGTCCCTTCTGAACCAACCAAATTTGGATCCATGTATGGCCGCCTTTATACTTGCTCAACGTTTTCCACAGCTGATCATTTGTAAGTCTTGTTCAACTATTTCTAAGATACATTTTTACACTGTAGTGATGAATGTATTTTTTAATGGTGTATTGGCTTTTTTTTTTTTTCTTCCTTGCATGGCAGTGTGACTGACATGTCTGTTGGTTGTAGAGTATATGAACCTTTTTAACGAGAACTTCCTGCAAAACCTGCCAGATTTCTGCACTCTGAGACACTTTTTATTTGACCAACATTAAAGGTCTTGATGTCAGTTACGTCAGTTCCCTGTGTCTGGCAAGTCCCTTATTCCTTGACTTTTGGGTCAGTGATACATGTTATCTACTGCTCTTAAAACAAAATATATTTATTTTTTTAGTCTGTCAGCTACATAAGAAGACACTGGACATCAGGGAGACACAGTCTAAATTACTGACATATAGACAGTGTAAACTGAGAGAATCTGCTGAGCGGTGCCATAAAGATTTTTGTTTAAATAGAGTAAATGCAACAAATCTAAAAACCTACTGTATTTTTAAATAGATCCAGCTCATAATGAAACATGTTCATTGACAAGTCATTTTTTTTTTTACTTTGGAAATTACATTTTTACATGTTCATAAAGATGTCATGACGTAGTCACACATGTGGAGAAGAGTTGTGGGTGTTTTTATTTTCTCAAAGGTATGTGTAGCAGTAACCTACCATACAGTGTGCTTCAACCACCTGCGGCTGCTATCCCCAGAGTTGTGACTGGCTCTGTATGATTCAGTGGGAGAAAAGAACAAAGAGCCTGAAAGCACCAGTGTATTATCCTGGTTAAAATATATTATTACAATGGATAAAAAAAAAACACTTACAAGAGGTATAAAAAAAATATGCTCATCTGGTACAGAGTTTGTAGGTGTAGATTCCTCCTTGATCTGACCTGTGGTACCGCTTTGAGGTATTACAGCTGCTGGGAGAGGAAGATGACCCATTTGAGGCCTCTATCGTAGCCTTGCCTCCTTATCTGGTCCTCTATCCTTCCGGTGACGTCACTTCCGGTGTGCCTTTTCACGTTGGTTAGTGTGGCTTCTCGGGGCTTCTCCAGGCTCCCAAGTGGGCCATCTTCCTCTATCAGCAGCTGGAACACCTCACAGTGGTCCTGCAGGTTGGATCAAGGAGCAATCTACACCTATGTACTCTGTACCAGCGCTTTTATTTTATAGCTCTTGTGAGTGTTTTTTAGCCATTGTAATAAAACATTTTAACCAGGATACTAAGCTAGTGCTTCCTTCCCTTTGTTCTTTTCTCCTATTGGTGGGAAGGAGTCTAGCTGTTCTTTAGTGGTGTGAGCCTCTGGATATTGGCAGGAGGTAACGGGTGATCCTGTGGCTAAGTAAGTAAATGATCACCAATGCATGGAAGTGATAGTGTGTAGTTTTTAACCTCCAGAGGTAATACAAGTCACTAGAAGCATTAGAAATCCTGTGGGTCAATCAAGTGAGCCCTTGGAAATCCAGCACCTGAGGGGGCCCCTGTACGGGTGCACTCTCAAACCGTCCCAACCGTTTGACTTGGCCTCATCCCCTCCCCCCACTCCCTCCTCACAGGATCTGACATCATCAGGAGCAAATGGCTCACGCTGATTTCAGAGTCTTGTGTGACAAGATGGAGAGAGCAGCAGTGCTACATATGGGACAGCGCTGGATTGGTGGTAAAGTCACAAAAGTGTTTAGGGAAGGGTGGGGGGAGGTAGTGGAGTGTTTTGTCTTTTGGCTAAGATCAAGTGTAATATCTGTTCTTGTCAGTGATCCAGTGGGGCGCTGTGCGGTCATCTGACCTGACCTAGGTTGGGTGGTGGCTATGCAAACCTGATGGAGTGATGGGGACCTGGAAGGTTTGTACTGGCAGGAATTGAAACCAGAGCTCCCATAGGTCATTGGGAGCCTTTAGTAAGTTCTCCCCGAGAAAGCTTGAGGGTCCAATACCTCCTGGTTTGAACAGTCTACCTTGTCTGGCCATGGGCTGGGAAGGCAGAGAGTCTGCGGTGTCTGTGCCATCTGGAAGTGGTTGTCCCAGAGGTGCTCCTAGTGACACTTGGGTGTGGGACCCCAATGTATGAACCAGCACATGTTCACAGCTCCAAATACATTTTCTACACTGCGCCAAAAGGCTGGGCCTTTTGTCTAAAGCCCGGGGAATTTTTATCAGGCCTCAGGGCCCAGCCAGTGCACCATGCATGGCCACTTATTTATTTTCTCTCCCACGATTTGTCACTTTCATATATGTGTGTTTTTTTTTCTCACTGAGATTGAGGGTGCGAGTCCTCGGGTTTGCCCTGAACTCTAGGGGGAGGATGTGTGGCCCTCAAGCTCCTTCCTCCTCTGCTCCTGGGGGTTCTGTCTTTAGGAGAGCCTTCAACCAAGTTTGCGATTGTCGGCTTCTGCTGACCTTGTAGAACAGGGTCTGGTCTGCCAGGCATTTATTCCCAAAAAATGCCACGCAATAAATAAAATGAATCCAGGCTATGTTTTAAATGTGCAATAAAGTGCTTAAAATATACGTGAACCTCCAACGTATGAATATGTGCTAAATAAAAAATAGGATCATATACCTATATTGCATATAAAAAGCTTAAATAACTATATTGTGCAGGGTAAAACGTCCATATAATATAGTGTAGAAAAAAAAAGTCCATATAAATATAAAGTGCTGTCACGAACAATCCTTTCTCAAAAAAGTGCCAGCAGTGCTGTAAACATGCAGATATCAAGCTCAAAAAGAGATTCAAAGATTAAGCTTTTATATGCAATATAGATGTATGATCCTATTTTTTATCTAGCACATATTTATACGTTGGAGGTTCATGTATATATTAAGCACCTTATTGCACATTTAAAACATAGAGTGGCTCTGAGGAAGAGGCATATGCCTTGAAACGCGTCAGCCGTCATCCTAATATAGGACAAGGGACATTCGTATGAACTGCTCTCCATACTCAAGATTTTGAGTTCGATGTGATTGATTTATACCTTTGCTTGTGAGTAGCCATTTTTATGTTTTAACAATAAAGCCCATATTGAGGATAATGCGCTAGGTCGATGCGTCTTTCTTTGTGTTTCTTGTTTACATTTAAAACATAGCCTGTATTTATTGTGATGCATTATTTGGGAATATTTGCTTACACTTATGAGATAGTGGAGTGCCTGCAGCATTAATTTTTACACATCTTGGTTGCTTGCAGGACTATATAATTATTCATATGGTCGGCCAGGCCTTCTGGCTAGGCAGACCATTGGAAAGCCTTTGTACTTGTCAGGAGCCTTGCACCACGGAGGATCAGATTAGAGGTCCTACCACTTTAGGTGGTGGACAAAGCACATCCCCAAGTGCACTTTTTTGTGTGTTCACATGCAATTTTGTTTTTGATAACTTGCGGGTTTTTTCATTTCAGGATTTGCACCACCGCAGATTTAAAAACAAATATTGATAAAAATTATGATTTGGTCAAAAAACCTTGCCTAATTGTGTACACAGTGTATATTGAGCCAAGTAAACTCAAATAGATCAGCACTTCGACCTCCACATGGAGTCAAAGATGTATTATGAAGCTCTGTAATGATAAACGGCAATCAGTATGTTGCAGCAATATTGGATGAACACAGATACCCTGAAACAACAATAATGCAGGTCAAACAGCTAGGAGAGGCCTCATGATGCAAAATATGGATTTAGCATATATCATCCAAATATAGAAGATGGTAATCTAACAAAACTTTGCAGGAAAAATAGATTTAGCACATAATACTTTACTTCAAGAGACGTTTCCAGGCTTTTCTTTTATAGTTAGAGATCCAGTTAGGAAAATCATTATAGTCCAAAAATCAAAAATGGACGTAATTATATTGTGACCCAGAGGGTATAGCTAAAAAAGAAACACCAGTAATCCGCAATCATTGTTTTAGTCTTTTTCTAGTGTCCGTAGGTGATGGACCTGGCGCTCTCTGCTGTTCTTTTTTGTTTTGATGCACACATTTCTAATTGAACTGACTTTCTCTGTCATGCCTCGGTGCTATATAGCAATGACAGTTTTCTCTCTGCATTTAGAGAGACTGCATTTAGTGTTTATAAATGCCTTTTTTGCCAGAAGGACAGTAACCACACCCATTGGAAGAACTAGCACTGGATCCTGCACGTGGCAATCACTCTGGCAGGTGGCTGCTTCTGTGATTTGGTGGGGTGCTTTCAGGTCTAGAGCCATGGTCCACTGCAGTCCAATTTCTGAAGACTCTATTTGGTATACCTATTATGGAGAAGGTGAAGATTTAAACAGTTTTCTGGCTTTGCTCTATATATGTGTGAGTGCCCCTGTTTTGTGGCCATCTGCCATCCAGGTGCTGTTTTCTATGCCTTCCTGATTGGACTTGCAGGTCATAGCTGCCTGGTGCCATGAGCGAGCACTGTGGTGGGTATACCTTAGTACAGGGAGCAGCCTTTGTGGGCCTGTCAAGCATAGCAGATCTGACAATAGGGGGTTTTGGACCAGGGGGGCTAGATTCCCTTCTCCTCAGGAGACTGCCTACCTTCCACAAATTTATGGGCCAGCAAACCAGCTCTGGGTTTCAGGCAACGTCTAATTTCTCATGAAATCCTTCAGAAGCTCTGTCCTCAGGGACAGAGCTTTTGTGTCCATTTGCCTTTATCCATGTTGGAACAGCTGACAGATATACATAAAGATTTGTGGAGAGAGGACCATAAAATTTCTAGCTTTCCATCCCTACAGAAGCTACCTATGAATTTTCCTCCCCCACCCTTTCATGGGTTGGATTAGGTGTAAGTAGGGGATGGCGGGGTATGAGGAAGTGGACTCATCCAAATTCTTTAAAGAGAATGCTCAGGCAATCCCATGTATTTCCATCTCATCGGTTCACAGTAAGCGTTCTCACAGAGGTGGTCCTAAGAACCTAAAACTGATGTTTCCGGAATCCTCAAGGTCTAAGTTTTTTGAATTGGGGTGCTTTCTTTGAATAGTCATACTGAAAACAAGCCTGTACTAGAACTAGGTCCATCTGGGCAAGGTATTTGTGCCCACTAAGTGGGTTGCGCAATAATACATGGTGGAACACCATTTCCACAAAAAGTGGGTGATCCCTGCTGTGGACATTGTCAAGCTTTGCTATTTGCCAGTGTCCAATAAACTGGAGGTGAAGCGTAGCCCAAAAGTTTAAAAATGTATTTTATAAAAAACAATCCCATTATTCACTATCTCAATCCCGCAGTATAGTATATTATAGGCCCACACACACAGCTGCAATGTGCTCAGTAATCTTGGGCTACATTCAACTTTGTAAAATCAAAGTAGAAATTTCTGCCTCTGTTGTCAGTATTTATGCATACTTTACACATGTAAGCATATGTGTACATGCTGTGATTGAAAACTGAGCTAGAGGAGTAAAGAATTTTGTCAACTTTTTTATGGAACTAAACTAAACCAATTTAAACCAAAGCACTTTACAGAGCATTACATGCATTTTTGCACACAAGGTTAGCAAGACTCTGCATAGATATCAGTATTTTTATTATGCCCATGTGCATAAAATGTAATTATCATTCCACAACTTTAGATATATTAATTTTTATAATCAGGGTCTGAATTTTATACAAAAAAAATAACAAATTATGGAACAGATAACCAAAAGTTTGTACTTCTTTCTGAAGTGATTAATGCATGTTAAGTTTGTGTTTGGACATTTAGGAATATGTAATTCACCAAAATTGCACGGTCATTAACATAAGTGGTAATACATAAATAATTTGGCAATGGAACGGTCGCAGGAGCTGCTCAGCAATTAACCTAGAAATTGGAAGCTATATAAGTGATTTTCCTACTATTGTGCTTGACCTTTTAGGGGTTAATCTCCCACGCACAGAGCTCAGTTGTGGATTTTCCCTGTAGTGACAGCCCATCCTGAAAGGTCACCATGGAAAGTAGTAAAGTTATGTGGGGACACAGTCATGTGAATGTGTCACACCTAAACACATTTAACCAATGCTTGTCTTGGAACATAACCAGTTTCCATATAATCATGTACCTTGCACATAGTCATGCATCTTTCACCTTCTATAACTGTAAAAAGGAACATCCTGGCAGCAGAGCAGGAACTGATAACATAGCCATCGAACATCATCATTGCTGCCCAAATGTGCAACTGTATAATATTAATGTCCTTACTATTCCTTTTAACAGTCCTGATCACTTTTTTTTTTTTTCATTTATAATCTTTTAAATAAGGACTAGAAAAAGGGTGCTAGTTTGTGGAATGTGCTGAATACGAGAGGGCCCTGTGTTGAAGGTGTGTTGCAGCAGGCAAAGGATAGAGTTCAGCTGTGGTGGTAAGAGTATGGATGGTGTCATGTAGGCACAGTGGTGGGGAAGGTTTTCAGGCATGATGGTTAGGCACAGTGGTAATGGAAGGGTGGTTACAAGCACGGTAATGTGTGGTGCCTCAGCTGTAACTCTAGATGCAGTCCTCCCAGCCAACAGAGGTCAGAGCTGCCAGTCTGGTGGTTACAATTCCTATATAAGCTGCAGTAAAAGTCAGGGGTAGGGAGGTAGTGTGAGCTAATGAAGCCAGAAATTGGATGTCTTATTGACACATAGACATGATTCAGAGGCCACTCTGGATGTGTATGGCTGTTGCAGATGCTGCTGCTCTACATTTAAACACTGATGCTTAGGTGCACAAGTAGTTTAACATATTAATACCTTCCTGTCTCTACTTCACATGCGCCAGGTATTGGCTCTATTCTGACTTGTCACAAAGGGGTTTATTTACTAAAGCTGGAGAGTGAAAAATGAGGCTCACTTCTACATAGAAACCAATCGGCTTCCAGGTTTTATTGTCAAAGCTTAATTGAACAAGCTAAGGTCAAAAGCTGATTGGTTTCTCTGCAGAAGTGAGTCTGATTTTGCACACTCTAGCTTTAGTAAAAAAAAAACCCCATAGATTAGGGGTCTTCAAACTATGGCCCTCCAGTTGTTCGGGAACTACATTTCCCATCATGCCTAGTCATGTCTGTGAATGTCAGAGTTTTACAATGCCCCATGGGATGTGTAGTTACGCAACAGCTGGAGGGCCGTAGCTTGAGGATCCCTGCCATAGATTCTACACTACCCCAAGAGCAGACCTAGTATTTGACAGTGATGCTGATCTGCTTGCTATGTATATGCACTATAGCTGCATAGAATTATATTCTATGCCAATTCTACATAAATAAAAATATGTCTGTGAAATGTAGACTCAGTGTCATTTTTTTGGTAATTTTTTTGGCAATAATATACACACATAAGAAGCCAGTCAGTATATGATTCAACTGGCCTTTTAGAAGTCTCGCATTTTATTTTTTCTTTATTTTTAACCTTTGAAAAGGCTTTTGATGGTAATTTGCATGTATTTCTGTCCACTGCCTTAACATTGAATATATTGTGTTTTACATTTACAAAGATTTAGGGGAAAAAAAATCAAGAATATTCCATAATTTTTTTCCCAGGCCCTGATCATTTTTCATCCCAGCATTGTTGATAACATATGGAAACAAACCAGAAATGGGTTGTTAGTCTAATGACTGATTTCAGAAGTGTAGATAATGCTAGTTTGGAGAAGAGATTTATGCTTTGCTGGAAGTTTTTAGTTTCCCTTTCTGGTCTGTTTTTCTCACTAGTCTATCGAAGGATCTGTAACTCTCAGTATCCAGGAGCAAGTACAGAACCTACCCATCTTGGAATACACAGTGAGGCCCCATTTACAAATTAGGTGCCCTCTGAAAAGCAATCTGCATTTGGATTTGACAGGTGGTGAGGGTGGGGCATTGTACTGCCTGACCACTGCCTGTTTTAACCCCTTGTTAAGCAAATATTTGAACTGCTCTTTTCTATATGTTTCCTTCTAGTAATTTCAAAGTTTGTGCCCATGTAATTTAAACCAAAACATATATGTGTAATCAGAAAATCCTGTTTCTTAAATTTTCTAGACTTTAGGGCAGACTTTATATTATTTATCCTTGCTTGGTTACTTTCTGCACCGAAATGCCTGCAGTGCTTGTTCTTGGCATTAAACATGGTTTTATAGCTGATCCCAGCACAGGATGGCTAATTTTGTTTTTGTTTTTTTCAGCAGTGATACTCTGCTGCCTGTCAGCCCCTCCTCTCTCCTACATTCTGTGTGATGTCCCATAAAGGCACCAGTGATGGAAGGGAGAGGTGGACCAGCAGAGATCAGCACAATACAAGTTGGTGGGTTTTTTTCCTGTGCTGCTCTGATTTTGGGGGGAGTATTTCAGATTGAAGTTTTCAGGTTGTAGATGCAATCTACTCATCGCAAGCCCAAAATCATCAGGTTTCCAAACCCAGACTAAAACCTTCATGGCTTACAAAAGGTGCACTGGGTTGTCCGCTTTAAAATCACAGGTGCACTTTTAACCAATAACAAGGCCTTCTTTAAAATACTTGACAGTCTGAAACTCTCAATCGAGATTATCATCTCATCAATATTTACCAAGGTAATTATGTCTTGAGGAAAAATTGTTCATACTTTCATAAAAATATGTAATGAAAAGTGACTTCATAATTTCACACCACACCCGGGGACTAACTTTGGCTGCCATCCATCAATTACAAAATGAGATTGCTCTTTCTTCCGGTGATCTTGGACATACTCCCAAGTATAACACCTTATGAATAAATCTTTTTCACCAGTTCCCTCATTTTTTAAGGCACCAGTAATTGTAGAGATTTATAAGCTGTTTTACCTGAAATGGATACCCTTTTCACATTCATGAGTTTTTTGTGTTAGTATGTGGCTCTTCTAGATCGTAATGCTGGAGAATCTACGGATCTGGCTGAGATATACATTTGGAAAGACCTAAGAAGGACCATACCTGGTATTAACTTCTATCTGTGGAAAATGCGTGTTAAGGGGTTTAGTCTAGTCTGTCTACTAAATGCGGGTTCTCCTTACTTGTGCGGTCCAGCAGGCTGGTTTAAACATCTTATGAAAGGACACCATTTGCGCAAAAACTAGGCTTACCCTGTCTCATTATTTGAATAGTGCTCATAGGTGTGCCGCCACTTCCACAATTGATCGGTGGTACGCCTCGTGCCTCTGCTGCTTGGTTGCACCTTCTCAAGCCGGTTTTGATGATACAAAATATTTATTTGAAAATATTACCTTTTATTGAAATAAGCTACTGAAGAAGCGCAGTTGGCGGGAAACATGTTGTGCTGAACCCAAACAACGGGACACAACACCCCACTGTTGGTCGCCCACAAATAGTCTATAATGGAAGTTTGTATCTTTAGGTCTTGCTGAAGCATATGGGTGTGAACAGCCAACAATTGAGGTTTATGGTCCATATTGATGCTGGGATATTGAGATAAGTTTAACCTATGTCTTGTTTTAAATTTAAAAAAAATGTTAATTATATTGTAATTGTAATAAAATGTATATTTTTTAGTCAAAAATAGCCTTCTCTCTTTTGTTCATTGACGGACACCGCTCCTTATCTTCACCGTTGAGTTATGCTGCCGCCTACAGGAGTAGGACACTAGGCAGGAAAAAAAAAACTTGACGACATCTATGGGCAGTCCCTGGGGATATACTCCCAATCTAGGCTATAGCCACTCAATTTTATTCTGCCTAGTAAGGAGTAAGGACCTAGTTCCTTGCTGGGATCTCTGGTCCTGACAATTTTTTTTCCTTTTACATGGATTTTTTTTTTCTTATTTTGTTTCCTGTAAGAAGCTACAATCACCCGCCGGACTGGGCAACAGGCTGGATAATCTAGATTCAGAGGTTCCCCCCACACTTGCCAGTGAGCGCGTGCAGGCTTCAGCTACACGCTATGTTGGCCATGACATAGCCCCATTGGATGCGGGCTGGCCTGTGAGTTAAACGTCTGTCAAGGGTGCATACGGCCTAGCCTGAGTTGCAGCGGTCCTCCTGGCTGACACATTCCTATGGAGCAGTGGTCTGTAAGGAGCGGTGCCCACCCTGTTTCTGGTATGGTAAGTAGCTGCCCCGCCTCTACTCCTGGAGGGTTTTGGGGTGGGCATGGGCCCCTCCCTGGGATGTTAGGACCCTCTTTCCCATGACCCCCCTAGTTCTCTGGTCCTCTTTGGACTTCTTACCCCATCTGCCCCCCCCCCCCCCGTTTGGCGCTTTGCATTCAGCTCTGGGTGCATGGTGATGAGTCCATGTGGGTATACAGTCCTTCCCCTGCTATAGACAGCACTGCCTATATTGTTGTGCTTCAGCGATGTGGTGTGCAGGGTGTTTTTTTTTTTTTTTAAAGGGAAACTTTCTTTTCCTTTGTGCACAATGTGGCCCCAATTTAACACCTGGAACGTTTTATCACCACCTGACCCACTCCTTGAAGCTGCGAGACCCTCTGGGTCTCAGTCTGCCCTGGTGGCTATGACGGCAGGCCTGCAGTCACTTGTGCCAAAGGTTGGTTTGGCCCTGCAAAGGAGGCCTAGCAAGAAGCGCCCCCGCCTTTACCTGTATCCTCTGCCTGCTCAGTCTGAGGTGGATTTGACCACCGCGGACGCGAGTCAGCCCACTGAGTCTGCGTCCACGCACCCTGAGTGCTCTAACCTTGAGGATGAATCTTCTTTGTCTGCAGCCACACATGTAAAGGTGCTGGTGGAGGCACTGATTGTGTCGGGGCGGAAAACTTTAAACTTGGAGGACTCAGTTCATGCGGAGTCGGCGACGCCAGTGCAGTCTGGCACCCGCAGTTATTCCAAGGTGACTAAGGTGTTTCCTTTTCCTGCCTATTTTGACAAGATTGTTGCTAGTCAGTTGGGATCCCCGAAATGCATGGTTGGAATACCTAAGCGTTTCACTAGGGGATATCCCTTTGAGGAGCTTCTCCTGAAGAAACTGACGGTTGCACCGTCGGTGGACTCTCAGGTTTCCAGGCTAAATAAGGCCACACTTTTGCCAGTGGAGGATTCTCATCCTTTAAGGATCCTGTGGACAAGAGAACTGAGGCTCTGGTTCTATACATTTTCACAGTGACAGGGTGAATTTTGAGGCCAGTGTTTGCTATCACCTTGGTATCCCAAAATTTTACGCACTGATCTGGAAGGGGAAACCTCATCCTGAGCTGGGATCAGTTGACCCAGGGGCTACAGTACATTTGTGATGCATCTTTGGATGCGGCCCCTTTGGCTGGCAGAGCATCTGTGATGGCGCTGATCCTTCGCCGCATGATTAGTTTGAAGTACTGGTCGGCTGACCAGGCTTCTAGAAAGGTGCTGACTGATCTACCTTCTGTAGGTGACCGTTTGTTCGGTACCTCCTATGGAGGAAATCATTAAGGGCCTTTCGGGAGGTAAAAATACCTTACCTCCTCAGGTTGCTAGGGGCAAGGAACCTCATCGTAAACGTAGTCAATTTTTCTTGGCTCACAAGCGGCCCTTTCGTCCAACTGGATCGCAGGAAAAGGGTTCAAGATCCACCGATACTTTGGCGGGCGGCTCCAAAATACACTGGAATGGTAAGTCAAAAGTGGGCACTGTTGGTTGCGAGGACAAGCCTTCACCAGCCTGAAGGGGTGCCCTCTCCCATATCTGGGGTGGGGGGACGTCTGTTTCTTTCCAGACCCTTGGACCTTGCTCATTCAGGGCAAATGGGCTCACAAGTTGATTTGGTTCGGTTACAAGATCAAGTTTCGGTATTTGCCTCCGGCAAGGTTCTTTCCTTCCAACTTACACCTGTCTCACCATTGGCTGCAGGTCTTCTACAGGGCAGTGCAGGACCTGTTCGCACAAGGAGTCATTGTGCCGGTTCCAGACTCGGAATGTTTTTAAGGTTTTTATTCAAATCTGTTTACTGTTCCCTGGAAGGAAGGCAAGATCTTGGACCTCAAGGCTCTGAACCACTTTGTGCGGGTTCAGAAATTTCGGATGCAGTCCATTCGCACAGTAGTGGCATTTCTTCATCAAGGGGATCTTTTGGCTTCTATCTCAAGGACGCTTACCTTCATATTCCAATATATGGTGAGCACCAGCGTTTTCTTCGTTTCGCTGTGGGCGAGCAGCACTTTCAGTTTGTGGCGTTTCCTTTTGGTATCGCTTAAGCTCCTCAGGTGTTCGCAAAAGTTTTGGTACCGGTGTTGGCCTTGCTCCAGCAGAAAGGAATTGCAGTACTAGGTTACCTGGACAATCTGCTTCTAGAACTGAAGAAGACTCTGAACGCAGAAGTCGACTTGGACATTACTGTGCAAACTCTATAGGAGTTTGGATGGACACTGAACTTTCAGAAATCGGCTTTGACTCCGTCCACCAAGCTGGACTACTTGGGTCTGAGGCTGGATTCAGCATCAGCCCGGATGTTTCTTCCACAGGTGAAACTACTGAAGTTGTAGGATGTGATTCGGCTCCTGTTGTCCAACGGTCGGTTGTTGCTTGTATGCAAGTGCTGGGTCTGATGGTCTCCCCCTTCAAGGCAGTCCCATTTGCTCAGTTCCATACCAGACCTCTGCAAAGAGATATTCTTGCCAAATGGAACAAGGATCCACATTCACTGGATGATCTGATCCTGTTGAGTTGGGGTACGAGGAGGTCTCTGATATGGTGGCTCCGCTCTCCGATGCTTCGCCTGGGAAAGTCTTTTCTTCCCCTGTATCGGACAGTGATTTCAATGGATGCCAATCTGTCTGGGTGGGGAGGTGTCTTGGGTGTATACTCGGCTCAAGGTGTTTGGATTCGCGAGGAGTCCAGTCTGCCGATCAACATCCTGGAGGCTCATTGGACAATTTGTCTTTAGGGGTGTCCGGTACGTATTTAATCGGGGACAGTGCAACAGCCGTGGCCTATGTCAATCACCAAGTGGGCACAAGAAGTGCCCTGGCGGCTGTGGAAGTAGCCGGAATTGTAAGGTGGGCAGAACGATTAGTTCCAACTCTCCCTGCTGTACACATTGCAGGGGTGGAAAAGTGGTAAGCAAATTACCTAAGTCGACAGGCATTGGACAAGGGTGAATGGTCACATCATCCAGAGGTATTTCATCAGTTGTGTCTTTGGTGGGGTACTCCCAAGTAGGACCTGTTGGCCTCTTGTCTCAACAGGAAGGTACAGAGGCTTGTGGCACGGCCTCGGGATCCTCTAACCAACACCACAGATGCCCTAGTGGCTCCTTGGAGTCAGTATCTTCTGATTTACACCTTTCCTCCTCTTAAACTTCTGCCACAACTCCTGCACAGGATCGAGACGAAAGGGATTCCAGACATTCTTGTGGATCCAGACTGGCTTCGCCGGTCTTGGTATGCGGATCTGGTACAACTAGTCGCAGACGTTCCGCGGAGTCTTCCTCTCAGGGAAGATCTGCTGTCTCAAAGGCCAAACTTCCATCCTGCTTTACAGTCGCTGGCTTTAACGGCTTGGCTGTTGAAAGCCAGGTGCTAAAGGATTGAGGTTTGTCAGAATCTTTGTCTAGCCTTTAACAGCATAGGAATCAATCTCCCTCGAGGAAGATCTACCATTGTACTTGGAAGATGTACATTGCGTGCTGTGAATCTCTTGGGGTTCTCCCTCCATCCTTTTCGGTGGCTAAAATATTGGCTTTCCTCCAACAGGGGAGGTTCAGCAGCGCCTGGCCTTGAGTACCATCAAGGCCAGATTTCAGCCTTGGCGGTTTTTCTTTCAACGACCATTAGCCACACATTCCTTGGTGCGTACCTTTATCCAGGGAGTTCGACACTTGGCTCCTCCAGTGTGATCTCCACTGTTGCTGTAGGCCCTCAATTTGGTGCTGTCAGTGCTTCAGAAACCTCCCTTCAAAAGTCTTGGGGAAGTTTTCCTGCTTATGTTGTCCCAGAAGGTGGCCTTTTTGGTGTCTATTACTTCTCTGTGCAGGGTGTCGGACCTGGTGCCGTTGTCATGTCGTTCACCTTACATGGTGGTTCACAGATCACTTCATCCCTGTCCGTCGTTCCTTCCAGAGGTTGTCTCCGATTTCCATTTGAATTAAGACATTGTTTTGCCTTCCCTGTGTCCTTATCCTAAGTAAATTGCCTTGCATTCCCTGGATGTGGTTCGGGCAATTAGGGTGTACCTGGCAGCTACAGAGTATTTTCGGAAGTCAGACTCACCCTTTTTACTCACGGATTGACGTCAAAAAGGGTTGGCTGCATCTGCTGCGACCATTTCCAGACGGCTCAGACAGTGGTTTAGGCTTATTCAACTAAGGGTCAGGTTCCTCCTTTCCCTAATAAGGCACACTTTACTCGGGCGCTTAGTGCCTTCTGGACCTTCTGTCATCAGGCATGAATGATGCAGGCTTGCAAGGAGGCCACCTGGTTGTCCGTGCACACTTTCACAAAGTTTTATAAGGTGGATGTGTTGGCATCTGCAGATGCTTCTTTTGGCAGTAAGGTTTTGTAGGCTACTGTTTAGAGGACCTGGTCCTCTTTGAGGGTGTATTGCTTTTTTCAGGTGAGCTCCAGTTGTTTATGGTTGACCTCCATGTTACCTGGTTGGCTACGGTTTGGCCTTTGGAAATTTTTCTTGCTGTTCCCACCTCTTATGTTTGACACTGCTTTGGGACGACCCAATGGTATAGAAGATAAGGAGCTGTATCCATCAATGAACGAAATAGAAAATGGGATTTTTGACTTAGCGTAAAATCCATTTCCCCAATCATTGATGGACAAGGCACCCACACCTCTATGGAGTTGGCTTTCTTCTGACACTGCTTGTAACAAAACTGAGTGGCTATAGCTGAGAGTGAAGTATACCCCCAGGGACTGCCCCATAGGTGTAGTCAAGTTTTTTTCCTGCCTAGTGTCCTACTCCTGTAGGGGGCAGCATAACCCAACAGTGAAGAAGATACAGAGCTGTGTCCGTCAATGAACATCAAAGAAATGGATTTTATGGTAAGTCAAAATCCCATTTTTGTGAGGTTGTTTTATGCCACTAAAGTCCATTTTCTATTTATCCCTCCATTTCATATAGTCTGAACTCTAAGCTATATAAACCGGATGAGTTTTACTTATTTGAAATACTGGGAATTTAGAAAATATATCAAGAGTAGCTTAATACAGACTTTCCATGTAGATAAAATGTCTCTACTAAAAGCTCACCCCCCCCCCCCCCCACCCACCAAGTCAATTGGCTGCGAAGATAATTTATATAGCCATTACTACAAAAAAAAATCTCAGCCCTGGCTTCCGATGTTTACAGAAGGCGCAGGTAGCATTATCTGGACACTCAAAATCTTGAAAAAATATGCCTTTGCAATGGTCTTTCAAGTGGCAAGCTATCCCAGGAGACCGTCGTGATGTCACCCACATTCAGTGGTGTAGCGTGGGGGGGGGGGGGCAGCCGGTCGGTTAACCCGGGGTGCAATATTTTGAGGGGAGTGAAAATTAGTCCCACTTTCGTGCTGTCCCCGACTCCGATGCCCCAGTAATGGCGAGACTTTTCTGAGAGAACTGCCTGCACTAAATAGTGAGGGGGATGGGTGCAGCGGAAACAATTACAGGAACCATGCCCTGTATCTGTGTGTCTCTCTGCAGCAGCTGAAAGACCCCCCCCCGGCTTTTAGCAGCTGGAGAGAGAGACACAGATATAGGGCATGGCTCCTGTAATTGTTCCCTGCTGCCGTTGGCTGCCCAATTTACTCCTGCACCTGGCACATCGCATCAGGTTCTGAAACACAGAACAGGACTTGAGGGTGGGTGTAGCGGCACTCAGGAGTAGCCCTTTAAAAAGTGCATGCTGGGTTAGTGGACAATAGATAGAGGTGGAGGCTGACCAGGATTGCCGTGTGCTTCATTGTAGAGGGGAGTCTGTGGGACTACAATGGCTAGCATGTCTATAGAGGAGGAACCCCTTTTGTAGGTGAGATCACGTGTCTGGATGGCTTTGTAGTGTGGGGAGGAGGAGCTCTGAACATATACATCTGCAACCCTACAGAGGTACACCACAACCCACATATCTCAGTTATCACATGTCAGCCCCCTCCCCCTTTCTCTCTCCCTCTGTCCATTCCCCCCGTCCATTAATTCCCCCGTCCATTAATTCCCCCCCTCCCTCTGTCCATTCCCCCCTCCCTCTGTCCATTCCCCCCTCCCTCTGTCCATTCCCCCCTCCCTCTGTCCATTCCCCCCCTCCCTCTGTCCATTCCCCCCCTCCCTCTGTCCATTCCCCCCTCCCTCTGTCTGTCCATTCCCCCCTCCCTCTGTCTGTCCATTCTTCCCTCCCTCTGTCTGTCCATTCTTCCCTCCCTCTGTCTGTCCATTCTTCCCTCCCTCTGTCTGTCCATTCTTCCCTCCCTCTGTCTGTCCATTCCCCCCTCTCTCTGTCCATTCCCCCCCTCCCTCTCTCGGTTCTCTCTCCCGCCTCCTCTCTGTTTTCGGCCTCCCTCTCTCTGTTTTCGGCCTCCCTCTCTCTGTTTTCGGCCTCCCTCTCTCTGTTTTCGGCCTCCCTCTCTCTGTTTTCGGCCTCCCTCTCTCTGTTCTCTTTCTGTCCTCCCTCTCTCTGTCCTTTCTCCGCCCTTCCTCTCTCTGTCCTTTCTCCGCCCTTCCTCTCTCTGTCCTTTCTCCGCCCTTCCTCTCTCTGTCCTCTCTCTCTGTCCTTTCTCCCTCCGCCCCCCTCTCTGTTCTCTCTCCCTCCTCCTCCCCCCCTCTTTGTTCTCTCTCCCCCCCTCTCTTTACCCCCCCCCTCTGTCCACCATCCTCCTCCCCCTCTGTCCACCCTCCTCCTCCCCTCTCTCACTTTCCCCTCCCTCTCTCTCTCACATCCCCCTCCCTCCCTCTCTCTCTCACATCCCCCTCCCTCCCTCTCTCTGTCCTCATGGCATGAAAAGAGGCCCTCTAGGTGCTGCATTCCACTTACCTACAGTATCTGGTGGAAAATTCAGGAGACCTGAGTCCCCAAGAACTTAATTCTATACAGATCCAGACTAGCCAGAGGAAGTGGTCAGGCTTCAATGGTTGTTGTTGATTCAAAACATTGATGGATGACCTCCCTTACAAAAAAAGTGGAGAAGGCGAGCTCAAGCTTTCTACAACAGTGGCTGGTCAATATTTGAATAATGGAGCACCAAAGGTTTAGAGGTTCCGAGGTATGTGACCTTGTAAGGCGCTCTCCCCTGCAGCCACCACTGACTGACACAGGGGATCGTGTGACCAGAGCGGAGCTAAAAGTCCACAGGTTGGGGGGTGCAAATCACTTGCCTTGCCCCGGGGTACTGACAACCCTCGCTACGCCACTGCCCATATCTCCTAAAAGAAATTGAACCTGGAGCTTTGTATTTTTATTTTTAATAGCTTTTTTAGCTAAAGAGATCAGCCAAAACCCTGTATTGTTTTCTTACAGCCAGCAGCTGGCTTACTCTTGAAAGTGTTCTGAGCAGCTCCTGCCGCTTGCCGGTGGCTCTTGGGCTTACAGTTTCCACTGGCTCGCCTGAGAAACTATCTGACGGTGCCACCCGCTGGTCACAGAAGCCATAAACAAAATTATTTTTGACCGCCTCTATGGCCTTGGAGGACTGGAGTGATGACATGGGGTTCCTTAAGGTCCAGAGTGGTCCTGAAAGTAAACATTTTTTTATTTTATTTTTTTAACTGCTTCCCACTCGCTGTATTGTCAAATGACGAGCAGGCGGGAGCAAATCTTGCTCTGGGACTAAGTCCTATGAGGTATTAACACTCTAACCACGCTTGCACACCCATTGGGGCGTGCAGCGATCAGTGTTGCGCTCTTTCGGACACAGTGCATCACCGATCTTGGTAAAGACCCGATGACCAGGGTCTTTACCTATGTGATCAGCTGTGTTCAGTCAACGTCTTTTGCGTAATTTGCATTATCAGGAGCATGCCGTTAAGCTCTATCTTGCATGCCAGAGGTCCAACCACCATTCTGTCTCAGGGTTGTGGCACCTGATGTAAGTTGTTTGTTACCAGCATTTATTCTGACTATACATATGAGGCTGTTAGGAACTACTGTGATACGCCTGAGGTCCAGCCACTCTTCTTTCTCCATTTTGGTGGCATCAGATGTCTAAGTTGGTATGACCCAGCAGCATATGTCATAGCATTCTATTTTGTGGACCACTGTGTGTTTTTAATGATTTTTTTATACTGTTAATCTCTTGTTGGAAATAAATACTACACTATAAACCTTTTCTCTCTGGTATTAGTGATTCACTATCCAAATGGATACATATGAGTTTTCTCATGTCCATGTCTAAAGTCGGAAGAATATTCATATCCAGTGAATGCTGCAATATACCCCTTGTGAGGAGAAACTGAAAGTAATGAGTGCGTTTTGCTTTTCTACAGTATCTCACATTTTTGTAAATATTTTATTGTATCTTTTCATGTGACAACACTGAAGAAATTACACTTTGCTACAATGTAAAGTAGTGAGTGTACAGCTTGTATAACCGTGTAAATTTGCTGTCCCCTCAAAATAACTCAAAATAGAGACCTTGCGCTCCCCCACCTTCCATTTGAGGATGCCCCACAGATGCTCAATACGTTTTATGTCTGGAGACATGCTTGGCCAGTCCATCACCTTTACCCTCAGTTTCTTCAGCAGGACAGTGGGGGTCTTGGAGATGTGTTTGGGGTTGTACTGTGGCCCAGTCTCTTAAGGGTGGGGATCATACTCTGCTTCAGTATGTCACAGTACATGTTGGCATTCATGGTTCCCCCAATGAACTGTAGCTCCCCAGTGCCAACATCACTAATGCAGCCCCAGACCATGACACTCCCACCACAATGCTTGACTATAGGTGAGACACACTTGTCTTTGTACTCCCCACCTGATTGCCACCCCACACGCTTGACACCATCTGAACCAAATAAGTTTATCTTGGTCTCATCAGACCACAGGACATGGTTCCAGTAATACATGTACTTAGTCTGCTTGTCTTCAGCAAACTGTTTGTGGGCTTTCTTGTGCACCATCTTTAGAAGAGGCTTCCTTCTGGGATGACAGCCATGCAGACCAATTTGATGCAATGTGCGGCATATGGTCTGAGCACTGACAGGCTAACACCCCACCCCTTCAACCTCAGCAGCAATGCTGGCAGCACTCGTATGTCTAATTCCAAAAGACAACCTCTGGATATGACGCTGAGCACGTGCACTCAACTTCTCTGGTCAACCATGACGAGGTCTGTTCTGAGTGGAACCTGTCCTGTTAAACCGCTGTATGGTCTTGTCCACTGTGCTGCAGCTCAGTTTCAGGGTCTTGGCAATCTTCTTATAGCCTAGGCCATCTTTATGTAGAGCAACATTTTTTTATTTTTTTTTTTTTCTTATCCCCAGAGAGTTCTTTGCCATGAGGTGCCATGTTTAACTTTCAGTGTCCAGTATGAGAGAGTGAAAGCAATAACACTAAATGTAACACACCTGCTCCCCATTTACACCTGAAACTTTGTAACACTAACAAGTCACATGACATCGGGGAGGGAAAATGGCTAATTGGGCCCAGTTTGGACATTTTCACTTAAGGGTGTACTCATTTTTGTTGACAGCGGTTTAGACATTAATGACTTGTTTAATAGTGTAAATTTGCTGTCCTCTCAAAATAACTTGTTATGCAAGCTGTACTCTCACTAGTTTAAATTGTAGCAAAGTGTAATTTCTTCAGTTTTGTCACATGAAAAGATATAATAAAATATTTACAAAAATGTGAGTGATGTGCTCACTTTTATGAGACACTGTATGTGTTAGCAGTTAGTTCTGGTGGGTTTGCGCTCTGGTGGAGGCAAGAACACCAAGGTAGAGGTTCCCACATTGCTGATCACCTTTGTTTTCTTAAACTTTATCTGTCAATGTTTTAAAGGACAATTTTTTCTTGCACTATGTATATGGTGTAACACTACATCACTACAGTTTTTTGACTACATTGTTGATTATTATTCGCTCGATTCTTTCTTTATACTTTTTTGATACATAAGGGATAATTTTAATTATTTTAGTGCCACATTTATGTACACCTATTTCTGAGGTTGAACCTTGAGATGAAGGCCTTCTGTAACCCCAATTAAAGCTCAAGAGGTGAATTAAAAAAATAAAAGGATGAATCTTAGTTTATGAAGGTACCTACTGTATAAGACCGTTTGCTGGATCTTGGCTAAACAGTGGTGGAAGAAGCAGTGCAGGAAGAGAGAAAGCTGTGGGTTAAGGACCAGCACAATGATTAGCAGGGCCTTGGCAATGTGGGAGCTTAGTAATATGGTAGGAAACATCATAATTTTCTCAGGATAGGCAGGATAACATTTTTTTTTACACCTGATAACTCCCTGATAATTGATCAAAATGTGCCCATTAGGACATTCAAACTCCAGACTTTGTTTTTTGCCTCCCTAATAGCCTTTCTATTAACTAAAAATCAATTGGGATCTATAGAACACACCAGCTTAACCTAAAAAGTTTGTACAGTCAGATTATAACAAGGCAACAGTGTCCTCCTAAAGCTTTGTTTATTATCTTAGTCAACCAAAGTTCCACAAAACGGGGATTAGATATCTATTTTTGACAACAGATGGACAAATGATGCTTAATGGAGTCATTGATTGCCAGACTGGGTAGAGACCGGTCCTATGTTAGTCGATGGAGTCAGGCAGCGCCTAAGGCTGCCAGATGAGTGTAAGAGTCCGGCGACCACAGGTAATAGTTCAGCTTTGTAGCTATAGCAAGGCAGGTGCAGTCTATCATTATGTGGGACTACAAGGAAACAGACCAGCTTTACAGCCAATCTGTAAAATCTTATGTCAAATGTGCAGAAATTGAGAAGTTTGGATGAGATGTTACAAAGAAACAAAATGGGCCTCCTCCTTATATTCTCATAATCAATTGTTTGGTACGGTCTTGAAAACCTAAAACCTGAGGAATTATTAAATAAATGCATTGGGAGTCGTTTTGTTACTCAGAACTTACATACAATTTATTTTAATTTTTTTTTTTCCCCCGGAACCAAAAGACATTGATGCAAGCTACGAGCGAGTGGCAGCTTTGATTTCTGGATTTATTTATTTTTGTGTATCACTTTGTGTGCTGCTTCAAACATTTTAAGTATATAGTTAAAACAGACTGCCCAAATGGAAAATCAAGTACAGTGATGACATCTAGCTGTGAATATGGTTTTCATCTCCCTGTATTAGTTACACCCCTGGAAATCATCTTAAGGTTATATCTGACAGCTTTTTCCTTTATATAGGTACGCTTACTTGCTTTACAGTTACCAATTTATTTTATTTTTTTTACATTCATTTTATATGCAAAGTCACATTATTTGAAGTTTTTCAGGCTAAGTTTAGACTTGTGTCAAAACTTCTGTGCTTCTGAAAAGTGAATAGCTTTTCACGAGTGTTTTAACCCCATAAATGCCACACCTATATGCCACAACTGTGTGCATGGATGCTGGGCAATTGCTAGGCTTCCCCAATTGCATGCATGGGTCATGCTTGGCTTGTCCCATAGTTAAGCTTAAAAACTAAACAATGGTGTTTTTCTACACTTTTTGGAGAATTTGTTAGTAATAACTTGCCAAAAGTGAGACCCATTTGGTAGAGACCAATAGTTACAGATCCTGAAGTTGTATTTATTTTTTCCTACCTATAGAACCACAACATTTCAATTAAAACCAAATCCTAACCACTATGCTATTACCTGCCCTCCCTAAGCCTTCATTGTATTATGAAATAGTCTCATCTAGTTGGTGTGGTCCAACCAGTAGTACTATACGGTATTTACCTTCTGCCAGCTACAGACAGGCTTTGTATCAGGTGTGTGTATAACATAGATGGTTCACGGTTTTATGCCCTTCACGACATATTGTAGTGCTGAATTCAAAAAGAGCAGATGTGCTATTTTATAGGAAGCCTTTAGAATTTACAAATGTTAATTGTGTCTAAGCACTACCCAGACCAAACAACATTTTGTCTTGAATTCCATCTGAAAAATACCAGTGTACTTACTGACGTGTGAATGCGCCTAAGCACTCCTGTTTTACAGACTAATAGTCCTGTATCTCCAGTGTGATGCTACAATAAAGTCACCTCAGTGTTTTCAGAACAACCTATTGCAACATCCCTGTCATATAGACCAGTGTTTTATCAACCTGGGTGTCACGAGGAGTCCTCAGGTGTGCTGCTGCAACTGCGTGATCTGAGCCATCTTGTTAGCTCCTGTGCTACAGGATAGAGAGAGCACTGTTAACTCCTGTGTACAGGGGAGGCATAGATCACAGCCTGCACCTCCCCAACTCTTTGCTCCTCTCTGTACTCTTGCTAGCAAAGCAGAAAGATGAGCTGGCTGCCCAACCACATCCTACCAACCGATTATGTTATCAGTTTCTAAGCCTTGCCGGCAAGAGTACAGAGAGCAGCAGAGAGTGGGGGAGGTGAGGACTAGGCTCTGTGCTTTCTCCTTCCTGTGCTAACAGTTAAGGGGATTGCTCAGATCCAAATGTACAGACAAGAGGAGCTGCATGGGAGGGGGGAATAGAGAGCACAACCCACACCTTCTCCTGGCTACCCCCTTGACTTTTTTTTCCTGTTTTGTTACATTACAGCCTTAAGTTCAATGTTTTGTTAATCTGAATTGTATGTGATGGATCAGAACACAATAGTCTAGGTTGGTGAAGTGAAATGAGAAAACTATATACATAAAACTATTTTTAAGAAATAGAAAACAGAAAAATGGCATGTGCGTATGTATTCACCCCCTTTGTGATGAAGCCCATAAAAAACTCCAGTGCAACCAATTACCTTCTGAAGTCACATAATTAGTGAAATGATGTCCACCTGTGTACAATCTAAGGGTCACATGATCTGTCATTACATATACACACCTTTTTTGAAAGGCCCCAGAGGCTGCAACACCTAAGCAAGAGGTACCACTAACCAAACCCTGTCATGAAGACCAAGGAACTTTCCAAACAAGTAAGGGACAATGTTGAGAAGTCCAAGTCAGGGTTAGGTTATAAAAAAAAAAAAAATATACAAATCTTTGATAATCCCCAGGAGCACCATCAAATCTATCATAACCAAATGGAAAGAACATGGCACAACAGAAAACCTGCCAAGAGGCGGCCGCCCACCAAAACTCACGGACGGGGCAAGGAGGGCATTAATCGGAGAGGCAGCACAGAGAACTGAGGTAACCCTGCAGAGTTCCACAGCAGAGACTGGAGTATCTGTACATAGGAGAACAATAAGCCAGACACTCCATAGAGTTGGGCTTTATGGCAGAGTGGCCAGAAGAAAGCCATTACTTTAAGCAAAAAAAACAAAATGGCACGTTTTGAGTTTGCGAAAAGGCATGTGGAAGACTCCCAAAATGTATGGAGGAAGTTGCTCTGGTCTGATGAAACTAAAAATTAACTTTTCAGTCATCAAAGAATATGCTATGTCTGGCGCAAACCCAACAAATCCCATCACCCAAAGAACACCATCCCCACAGTGAAACGTGGTGGCAGCATCATGCTGTGGGGATGTTTTTCAGCAGCCGGGACTGGGAAACTGGTCAGAGTTGAGGAAAAGATGGATGGTGCTAATTACAGGGATATTCTTTAGCAAAACCTGTACCACTCTGTGCTTGATTTGAGGCTAGGACGGAGGCTCACCTTCCAGCAGGACAATGACCACAAGCACACTGCTAAAGCAACGCTTGAGTGGTGTAAGGGGAAACATGTAAATGTGTTGGAATTGCCTAGTCAAAGCCCAGACCTCAATCCAATAGAGAATCTGTGGTCAGACTTAAAAATTGTTGTTCACAAGCGCAAACCATCCAACTTGAAGGAGCTGGAGCAGTTTTGCAAGGAGGAATGGGAAAAATCCCAGTGGTAAGATGTGGCAAGCACATAGAGACATATCCAAAGCGACTTGGAGCTGTGATTGCCGCAAAAGGTGGCTCTACAAAGTATTAACTTTAGGGGGGTGAATAGTTATGCACATTGACTTTTTCTGTTACTTGTCCTATTTGTTGTTTGCTTCACAATAAGAAAAAAAAACTCTTCAAAGTTGTGGGCATGTTCTGTAAATTAAATGATGCAAATCCTCAAACAATCCATGTTAATTCCAGGTTGTGAGGCAACAAACCACAAAAAATGTTGGGGGGTGAATACTTTTGCAAGGTACTGTAGAATTTGTGCTAGCAAGAGGGTGGATTTGAGGATGGGAGGGTGGTGGTGTACTAGGTGGGGGATTTGGGAGCAGGTTGGGGGAGGGTTGTGCTGGGAGATTGATTTTGGTGGGGGGGTTGTTCTAGGAGAGGGGGTTCTGGGGGGTGGTTTGTGCTGGGACTGGGACTTGAGAGGGTTTGTGCTAGGAGGGGGGGAAAGGGGGGGGGGGTTACAACCTACAGTCCACTGAACTCTGACTCAGTACATTTTAGGGCTTGTTCACACCAAGTGCAGTATGTTAACAAGTATGAATTTTGTTTTCCTATACCACAGTGCAAGTCCTCTTTAACAGTGTGTGCCTTTTCAATACTCTTGTTTTCTTACAAGAGAAAAGACACCATTACAATTTTAATCGGGAAGGAGATGTTCATATTGGCAAACTCAGCTGCCTGCTTGCATTTACAGACCTTCAATTAGAGATGGACAATTGTTTCAGTGTGCTGAATTGTACACACAGCATATGTGTCTGCAGTATGAGGCAAGTGAGCATAGATATATGCTTATGTAAGTGAACTAAATGAGTACTGATGATTAGTCTGATTATAGTTTCAGGAAAGGTGAGGCCTGATGTGACCGCTGTGCAGGGGATTCCTGTTTACAGTTCAACAGTGAAGTAAAAATTTCCATTAATACTTCAGTGTCTGTGGGCTCAAAAGATTCAAGCCTATCAGATTACTGTCTGTTTTTTTGAAGGCGAAACGCTTTCCAAACATCTGTTCCATGTTTGTGTGGACAGTGTCATGCAGTATAACACTTGTGGTATCTCTGTGGATAGGCCGTTTAAGTTTGCACACCTGCCAGTAAGCTCTCCCATGGCAGGACCTTGTCCTTGGCTGCTGACTAGACTTCAGAAAAAATAAAGGCATAACTGTGAACACTTAATGCACCACCTTTTCACTGGTGTTTTAGCTTACCTATTTAAGCCTAAAGAAATTGCAAATACTTTCCTTGAATGGTATCTTATTGGACAGTCCAATATATTTATTGCAGTTTTACAAATACTTAGGCCTCTTTCACACGGGCGTTCCGTATGTCCGTATATCACCCCATCCGTTTGCGGGTGATATACGGACATAATGCATGTCAATGGGATTGCGGATGTCAGCGGATGACCATCCGCTGACATCCGATTTGCGTCCTTTCAGTTCTGTTCCATTTTTTGGAACGAAACAGAACCCTATTTTTCTTCCGTTTAAAAAAACGGAAAGGATGCAAAATCGGATGTCAGCGGTGTCATCCCCAGTCTGCTGACATCCGCAATCCCCATGCTGCAAACGGATGGGATGATATGTGGACATACGGAGCTGATGACACAAGTGTAATCCGTGTCCGTGAAAAAATAAAATAAAAAGTGCCTGAGCGGATCGCAATACGGTCCACTCCGTGTGAAAGGCCTTACTGTGTCATATATGCTTGCCTAGGATTGTCTTGAGGCTTCCGTTCTCCTGAAGAAATGGCACCTCCACAAACCGTGTCAAGGAATTCTGAATATAGCCACCCTGCACAGCATTTGTAGTGCTTGCCTATTTTTTGAGCTTTGGGTATATGGTTTATGTTATGGGGAGCTTACTCACTGTTATGCAGAGGTAATCATTGAAGTTTACATTTCTATGTTTTTGATTATATTTCTAGATTCTATCCTCTTAAAACCTTGAAATAATTGTATACTTTTTGTTGTAACAAAGTTTTTTTTTTTTTTTTTTTTCTGAAAATCGCAACCCTGGAGAATAAAACGGTGGTAGTTGCAAACTTTTGCGTCGGAATATTAGTGCAACTGATTTCAAACCCCGTACATAAAAAATACTCTGAACTGTTACCCAACTGTTTGTGAAAATATTAGAGATGAAGTTGCATCAAGTAAATAGAAACCAAACATTTGAAGCCTTATAACTAAACTAAAACCACCCACCACCTTCCCAGATTGACATTGCTGCTGTCCAAAGGTGTCTCCATTGCTTCTCCATCCAGAGTGAAATAAAAAAAAAAAAGTGTTCTGGTGTGACCAGTGACACACCTCCATCCGCATAGATACATACAACAAAACATACTTTCACCCTGGGACTTTAAATGAGGTGAACACATGAGACCAGTGGATATATATGGAGTAAACATGGTTTCTAAATTTATTTAGGGTGTATAACAATCATACATAACATGCATAGACATAAATGCCAAACCAATTTGAGTGTAGATACCCAAAGATAGAAAGTGTGTTACTGGTAAAAATAAGGGGGGAATAAAACGAATGCAGCCACCACATTTAAGGATTGGTAAACTGCAGTATGAAAAAGATTTGTCTTGAGATTTAATACCTTAATAATATAATGTAGCTTTATCTTCTCTGTCTTATCTTGACTTGTAGGGTATACCGTCTAAAGTTCTGCTTATAAAGCAGACAATATCCTGCCTATATACCATGTTCTGGATTTGTTTTTGTCCGATGTGTGCAGCACAGTTTCTGACAAAGATCGGATTCTGTATTAACGTGGTCCTTTATACATTTACAGCTAGGGCAGCTTGAAATGCAACTATGAGCCTGCTTGAAGGGCATCTACTATACCTCTAGCCTATAGTGAGACCAGAAGACTTGTTCATACCACAAGCAAATGTTGGATAACTAGAGAAGTTAGCTGCAAGGCTGTGGATGCTGAAGCAATGATTTTCACTTTGTGAAGATTGCTGCGGACAGTGTAAAGTATATCTTTTTCTATACAAGTGTGTGTCTAAATAAAACATCAAATCATTTAAAAAAAAAAAGGAAGTGAGGGGTTAAAGATTCACATCCCGGCTCAGTATTAAGTATTATACTGCGGCCAGACAGCTAATGGTGACACAGCAGTGAAGAGCACAACACACAGACAAAACACAGACAAATCTGTCTCCTAGTACTGCACATTTCACAGTTGTTCTTCATGGGGGATCTGGATTTATAAGATTCAATACACATTGGGTTGTGTAAATTCCACAGCCTTCCAGGCATTTCCCATAGTAAGAAAAGCTTCAGTACCAAAAAAGACCCTACATGGAAATAGACAGTTATAGTTAGTTGTGTGTTGCTGTTTACATTGTGTACCACTTACAAGAATGGCTAACTGCAATTTGGAGAATGCTTAGTCTGTGTTTACCAATGTATTTATCTTATATCTTCACACACATTTCCCCTATTATTTATTTGAAATACACTGTACATCAGGGCTTAAAAGGTCATTCCAAGCAACAAGTGAAAACAATTGGTGAGCTAGTCAAACAGCGCAACTGTGCTTAAGTCAGAAAGTCTACATCTGAGTACTGTGGGTCACTTGGTTTGTACTTCTGGGAACCTATGCTGTGTAATGTCTTCTCTCTCTGCTTCCATTCACATATCAAGCAGTCTGAGAGATAGAGAACGCAAGAGGTTTGCATGAAAATAGCTCTCCTGCATCACAATAATAATATAATAATAATCAGACTACAGGGGCTTCAGTAGCCCGATGTAGTGCAGCAATATCTGGATGGAAAAATAAATAATGAACATGTAGGCCCAAGCTCCTTGTATGCACTTAAAGTTTTAGTTAACAAATGTGGCTGTAGTCTATTTAGGCTAGCTAATCATGGATAGATGGTCTTGCCTAGGTGCATCAGACACTAAAGCCGGCCATAGACGAGTCAAAAACCAAACTAAAATTCTTGATCATTCGTTGTTCACATCATTAGTGTGCCAGCTGAGACACGTGACTTTTGTGCCGCAATCGAAAGTGCCTGATCCAACATGCTGTATCTTGTTTAGAAAAGCAAAACAATCGATGGCACGATCATTTGAGCCATTTTCATTTATAGATCTACAGAATGCTCAGTTTTCGACTTGTCTATGGTCAGCCTAAGCCCCTCCTGCACATGGGCAGCGGAGCCCATTCATCGCAAATGCCGATGTCTACCCGCATGGGGATCCGAAAGGGCAGTGTAGTCTCCCATAGACATGAATGTTTGTGCGCTGCTTTTCTTTATGCTGGTGTTATAGTAATACAAGTATATCGTAAGGGTGGATGTGAAAAATGCATATGCCTATAATATAGAAAGTTTTTACTTTCAGAATGTCTGTGTGCTATACTTATGCTTCCAGTAGCAACATTATTTACTCAAGTACGGCAGTACACCGTCATTAATGGCTGAGTGGCTGCTGTGTTTATGGGTTTAGGTATGCATTAGGCTACACACAGCTGCCCTCATCCATACCCATATGTTCTACGAGTAGCAACTACCACCAATTAATGGTCATGTACCCTATGCTCTTCTGTAGTATGACTTACCAGAAGAGTGTTCACCTGGCTCCTAATTTTATTGTGGACTGCTAGATTTTGAAGACATTTATATATAAAATAACTGCTATTCTGAAGACACTGCTGGTAAACTGATTTTCTAAGCTTGGCATCACCATGCTAGTAATGCCATGTTGTACAAGTCTTGCCTATATACCTACAATACTTGTTTTCACATTTTCCGTGCTGGTCCTCAGTAAGTAATACAATATTTGACATACAGACCAGGGCAATTTTATTGTGCAGTTGGTAGTGAAAAATTCCGGAACCTTTCCAAAGCTTTGGTCTGTCATTGGATAGGATATTCGATAAAACAGACAAGTAGGTTTGAAATGGATTATGAGCAACACGTTTACATATGCTTATACTTTTAGTTTTATCAATGATAAATATAATTATTCAATAAGCTAGAAAGAAAATAACTCCAACCAAATTTTCTCCCTCTGCTTAGTTTTTGCTAAGCATAGCTTTCATAGAGCAGCTGCCCAGTATGTCAACATTACTAAATGTAGCTTGAATACTATTATGCATACTGTTGTATTATGTTGCTTATTCAATGTCTTCCTGTGTAAACAGTGCTTTAAGTGCATTGTGAACAATGTATAGCAAATGTTACTATTATGAAAGTATAGATCTCAATTCAAATCCACATATACTTGTGTCTTGTTAGATGTGGAAGTCCTTTAATGTCAAGCTCGCTATCTTAAGAAAAAATAGTGTATAGTTGAATAAATGGATTTTGTGTTCTTTTGTGTGTACTGCTTTTTTTGGCTACTTTTCAAAGACTTCTATCAGATGCTATTATAAGTGCTTTTAGACAGGCATAGTAGCTGCACATTAGTTTTTCTTAACAGTGAGGTTAATAGAACCAAACTATGCATATTCTACAATAAGCTGGGTATACACATATTGAAATTTGGACAGTTTAGTAGGAGCTGGCTGAATTTAAGTATGTGTGTAGCCCTGTCTGTTCAACAGAAGCCAATTGTTAGACCTGCTTCTGTCCAACAGTCCTGCTGGAAAACCAGCATCCAATCAGCTGCTGATGTGTATGTAGCACCCTAAAAATATGTGCTAGGTAAAACTATGGTGGGCCTTGTCTGTCTAACAGCAGGGCTGTGATTTATCTAGTCAGGGTGTCATGGCTTTCAGATATGCCTGCATAGGGGAGAAGTATCCTCACTGGCTGCTGTGAGAGGCTTCTCGTAGGGCAGTGTGGGAAGCCCAATCAGGGGACACATCCCAGCTTGTAACTACCCCAGAAGGCAGATTACGCTGCAAGGGATTCTGGGAGTGGGTATAAGTTTGGGGGGGGGGGGGAGTGCGTGGCAAGGTGTCTTTGGCAGGAGCAGAGTCCCAGAAAGGAGAGTGCGGCTGTCTCGCCTCCTGTCTGAGGAAGGTGGATGTCTCAGGGTGTCGCCTGAGAATCCTGAGAGCAGAGTTGAGCTGAGGGGATCCGGTGTGCCGAGAGCCTGCAGCAAGAGAGAGGGGTCCAGTCCCAGGAAAGCCTACACAGGTCGTGAGTACTGCGGATTGCCCCTGGGGGTCTGCCTAGTGTCCGAGGGGACCACTCCGGAAGAGGTTCGGGGATCCAAGGTCAGCTAGCTGTAAAGGGGGTACCTAGGTTGAGGACCCTGAAGTGTAAAAGGGGTACATAGTCAGTGGACCCTGAAGAGTTCAAGGAGCAAAGGGGGCACCTGCAGTCTGGGTCCTGAATTGTATTGCGTGTGCCAGTTACAGTGTTCGCTATCTGGAGTTCTACAAAACACTACCTGAAGCTGTGCCAGGCGGGGGAAAGTATTCAAAGACTTACTCAGTGAAGCAGTGTCAGGAGTTTTTAGTCTGAAATCTACTGGACTATAGGTCGGCGATTCAACACTTCCTCTGTTTTACAGAGTGTTCTCAGAGTCCGTGAAAGTTGGCTGGCGCTGGCTAGCGTCAAGGAAGCACCAACGGGCATTTTTCCAGGACCCAATTGTAATTAGTTCAAGCCTAAAGGAGTATCACACTCATTGCCTTCTCCCATCCCCTTAATTTATAATAAAAACCACAAACAAAGATGCTGGAGATGTCACTGTTTCAATTATCGCACCTGGGGACTCAGTTCACATGGGCTGGAGAGGATTCCTGTACTAATGGCAGAGCCATATCAGGCCATAGGCCATGAAACCTTGCTACATGTATATTCTGATTGAAGTGGAGGGGAGAGATCAGCATCGAGGTGGAGATCCTTACAACAACATCACTTGTGTGGATAAGGCAATCACAGCTTGTTTTTCTTTTGCTTTATTTTGTTCAGCCTGCTGGTTGGGGGGGGGGGGGGGAATAATATATATATATATATAGATATATATATATTTATATCTATATATATATATCTATATCTATATATATATATATATCTATATATATATATATATATATCTATCTATATACCTATCTATCTATATATATATATATATATATATATATATATATATATATATATATATATATATATATATATATATCTTGGGGTTTTATTGTTTTTTGTTTTTTTGTCTTAGTTTGTGAAAGTTTAATTAACACATGTCCATGCCCAACAAGCTATAGATTTGACTGTGATTTGAGGAATGGTAGATACATCTCAGGGCTGTGTAGAGGTGGTATTAACACAATGGTTTACCAACAAAACAATAGAAACCCACAACTGCTGCCAAATGCTTATGTCTAGGACCAGACGTGCATACAAGTGAATTCTTCTTTAACGTTGCTGTTGGATGATTTATTTTTCACCTCTATGGTTGGTTTCATACTATTTGTGTTATAAAGGCAGCTTACCAGTGGCAGTTGGTAAGCTCCCATTGAATTGTTGGTTAGAAATTCTGCTTTCTCCATCCCCGCTATACAGTACAGATGGACAAATCTCCTGCTATGGGTATTGTATTCTGACTGGATGGCACCAGCGGCTGTCAGAATACCCAAACAGCAGCTACATCTGATTGGATACAGCCACTGTTCTGCTGACAATTTCCAAGTGGCTACTTTGATAAAACATTTGAAGGCTGTCAGGCGGGAGGGTACTGACAGGGCCACCTGGGCTTTTGCACCATTCAATTTCCCACAACCAAAAATGCATTTTAAGATCTGTGGGGTTGCCAATAAGAATGAATTGCAGCCCAATGTGATTTCCTGCACCTGAAAATACACTGCATTTTCAAATGCATAGGGATTCCATTAGAAAAGAAAGATTCTTTCTTTGACAAAATTGGGAACCATTTGATTAAATACCTTATGAGATATACATAGTGTAGTATCTTTCTGCTGGACAGGGTGCATTTCCTCCTTAGTTCCCTTTTCGTCTACTTTCTATTTCCTTTTTTCTTTCTTTTTCTATTTTTTTTTTTTTTTTGTGCCCTCTGGCCGTTTGTTGTAATAGAATGTAAAACATGAGCCAAATTTAGACTTAGGGGTGCATTGCTGGCTTGAGGTACCAAGGGGCATAGTTTGTTATAACTAGCCCTTCACTTATTTTGCTCATGTAGAGAGGTTGACTAACCCTTAACAACTCCACAGTATTACCCCAATGCCCCCCCCCCCCAATCTTATAAATATCTTTGGTGGGGCATGATTGCTCTTGGGTGCGTATCTTTTCATTGTTTTACATTTTGGTTTCTCATAATCTGAGTGAAAAAAAATTGGGTTCATTGAAAAATGTTGGCATTTCACATTTTTTTGTGAAGATGGGTACCTTGGTATGCAATCAAATATACACCGTTGTTGTTTGTGTACCTGATGCACTTTTGTACCCCTGTTGAAAACCTAAATAAAAACCGTTGGAAACGAAAATTTAAAGGCACCTCTGCACATCTGTAAAAGAGCAGCACATTTTGGCTGTGGGCGATTGCAGATGCGGGAAGACGTGATTTACATGCTGTCCCACACTTGCAATCAACCGCAGCAGTGTGACTCTATAGCAGGGGTGGGGAACCTTTTTTCTGCCAAGGGCCATTTGGGTATTTATAAAATCATTTGGGGGCCGTACAAAATTATCAACTTAAAAATGTGCCTGTTATATTTGGTCAAAAATGTAATTAACCCCTAATGTGATGGCTGCAATTACTTCTCTTTGGTGAGGTGTGTGATGTTAGCTGGTATTGATGATGTTGCTATTCGCAACTGGTTTTCCAGGTTTGCGTCGGTCAGTCTGGAGCACAGTCGACTTTGTGGTGGTAAGCTTTGAAAAGAACTGCTGGTGGGTAATGCTGGTGGGTATAGCTGGCTGGTACTGCTGGTGGGTACACCTGGCTGGTACTGCTGGCTCAGGCTGGTACCGCTGGCTTGTACTGTGCTGTAGGTACTGCTGGCTGGTACTGCTGGCTCAGGCTGGTACTGCTGTGGGTATTGCTGATTCAGGCTGGTACTGTGCTGTAGGTACTGCCTTGGGTACTGCTGGCTAAGGCTGGTACTGCTGGTGGGTACTGCTGGCTGGTACTGTGCTGTAGGTACTGCTGGCTGGTACTGTTGTGGGTACTGCTGACTCTGGCTGGTACGGCTGTGGGTACTACTGGCTCTGGCTGGTACTGCTGTGGGTACTGGTGGTTCTGGCTGGTACTGCTGTGGGTACTGGTGGTTCTGGCTGGTACTGCTGGTACTGCTGTGGGTACTACTGGCTCTGGCTGGTACTGCTGTGGGTACTGCTGGCTCTGGCTGGTCCTGCTGTGGGTACTGCTTGCTCTGGCTTATACTGCTGTGAGTACTGCTGGCTCTGGCTGGTACTGCTGGCTCTGGCTGGTACTGATGTGTGTGCTGCTGGCGGTAAATGCTGGCTAGCAGCGGCGCCTCACTGGAGGAAGAGGCAATGTTTCCTGTATTGGTCACAGGCGGAGTGCATTTGATATCACTCCACCTGTGACTCACTCAGACTGTCAGAACAGAGCCGGAACTATACAGGAAGCATCGGCTCCGTTCTGACAGATCAGCTGAGAGACACAGACTCAGCTGCACGGGGGGCCGGACCAAATGACTTCCAGGGCCGCATACGGCTCCCAGGACATAGGTTCCCCACCCCTGCTCTATAGCCTTACTATTCCTTCTACTTCTCTCCAATTCTTTCTTTACTTTCTGCTTGATCCTGCCTATCACGGCTACCTTGCTACCATTTCCGGTGCAAAGATGGTGACTCTCCCCTGCCTGCCTTATTGTCCATTCGATTTTGGTTATATTTTTTGTAGACCTATTTGCCCCTTATATGGGCTTTTCTGTAATATTACTCTGAACCCTTATTCTGCCTACAGGTTCTGAATCGCCTCTATTTGTAGCCGTGTATGGATGACCTGATCCATTGCCTGCTACAGTTTAACATTTTGTTTTTGGCACAGCTAGAGAAAGCACTTTCCCCTCCTTACCCTTTTCTTTCTTTATTTCAGTAAAACATGAGTGAAAGACCAACATGACTAATCCCCTGGATCAGAGTGTTAACTCCTTAACGCAGCATCCTGGCAGCCCTTTATGTGGGCTTAAATGCACAGGACCCATAGTGGTTTCTGTATCACATGACCCCTGTGATTGGCTCTTATAGCAGTTACATCGTTGGGAGCCAACCTGCTGGCTCCTTATCAAAAGTCATGATGGAGAGCTGTCCATGACAGCTTGATCTGTGTGCAGAGAGCACATAGTGAACGTGATCTCAGCACACAACCTTAGACCACCATGGACACGTGTGTTGTGGCTAGGAGTTAAAGCCCACTTTCCTTGCCTCTGAATATATGTGTTATACGGCCAGAAAGAGGTAAAAGACTGTATTCGACAAAGGTGGATAAGATATGGACAGTTTGGTACAAGATATTAGTTTGGGGAAGAAGTTCCACAATTTTGTAAATACAGGGTGAGTAAAATTGAATTTTGTATTTCAAAGGTTGAGGAAGTTAGCCCAAAGCTCTGTGAGGCAGAGATGAATGGGAAATTTTGGAGTAGTGAGACCTTTAAGAATGATTTTGGCTAATTGTCTGAAAGTGCTTTGTTGCTAGTGGCAACTGACAAAAATGAGAGTTTCCCAATCAAAAAGCTATACCTTTTTCTGGGAAAGTAATTTAAAATTGAACCCTTTCAAAGATAATTGAAAGTAAAATTGTCAGTGTCAAGAAAACCTTCAAATGGAAGCTTTGTAAGTGTATTTGTTCCAGACACTCAAAGCTTGGTTTGAGCATCTCTTTTCACTTTTCCCTCAACCTTTGAGTCCATTTAACCTTCTGCCATTTCACCTACAGCGGGGATCAAAAGTTTGGGCACCCCATGTAAAAAAATGTATTAATGTGCATAAAGAAGCCAAGGAAAGATGGAAAAATCTCCAAAAGGCATCAAATTACAGATTAGAAATTCTTATAATATGTCAACAAAAGTTAGATTTTATTTCCTTCATTGACACTTTCAAAATGACAGAAAACAAAAAAATGGTGTTTGCATAAGTTTGGGCACCCTGCAGAATTTATAGCATGCACTGCCCCCTTTGCAAGGCTGAGATCTGTCAGTGTCATGGATTGTTCTCAATCGTCTGGGAATACCAGGTGATGTCAAACTCGAAGGTTTTAAATGCCCAGACTCATCTGACCTTGCCCCAACAATGAGCACCATGGGATCTTCTAAGCAGTTGTCTAGAAAACTGAAACTGAAAATAGTTGACGCTCACAAAGCTGGAGAAGGCTATAAGAAGATAGCAAAGCGTTTTCAGATGTCAATATCCTCTGTTCAGAATGTAATTAAGAAATGGCAGTCATCAGGAACAGTGGAAGTTAAAGCAAGATCTGGAAGACCAAGAAAAATATCAGACAGAACAGCTTGCAGGATTGTGAGAAAACAATTCAAAACCCACGTTTGACTGCACAATCCCTCCAGAAAGATCTGGCAGACACTGGAGTTGTGGTACACTATTCCACTATAAAGAGATACTTGTACAAATATGGTCTTCATGGAAGAGTCATCAGAAGAAAACCTCTTCTACGTCCTCACCACAAAAATCAGTGTTTGAACTTTGCGAATGAACATCTAGACAAGCCTGATGCTTTTTGGAAACAAGTTCTGTGGACCGATGAGGTTAAAATTGAACTTTTTGGCTGGAATGAGCAAAGGTACGTTTGGAGAGAAGGGGCACAGAATTTAATGAAAAGAACCTCTGTCCAACTGTTAAGCATGAGGGTGGATCAATCATGCTTTGGGTTTGTATTGCAGCCAGTGGCACAGGGAACATCTCAAGAGTAGAAGGAAAAATTGATTCAATAAAATTTCAGCAAATTTTGGATGGTAACTTGATGCCATCTGTTAAAAAGCTGAAGTTAAAGAGAGGATGACTTCTACAAATGGATAATGATCCTAAACACACCTCAAAATCCACGGGGGATTACATCAAGAGGCGTAAACTGAAGGTTTTGCCATGGCCTTCACAATCTCCTGACCTCAATATAATTGAAAATCTATGGATAGACCTTAAAAGAGCAGTGCGTGACAGACAGCCCAGAAATATCAAAGAACTGGAAGACACTTGTAAGGAAGAATGGGCAAAGATATCTCAAACAAGAATTGAAAGACTCTTGGCTGACTACAAAAAGTGTTTACAAGCTGTGATACTTGCCAAAGGGGGCAGTACAAGATATTAACTCTGCAGGGTGCCCAAACTTTTGCAGACACCATTTTTTTGTTTTCTGTTATTTTGAAAGTGTAAATGATGGAAATAAAATCTAACTTTTGTTGACATAAGAATGTCTAATTTGTAATTTGATGCCTTTTGGAGATTTTTTCCATCTTTTCTTGGCTTCTTTATGCACATTAATACAAATTTTTACCTGGGGTGCCCAAACTTTTGATCCCCACTGTAAGTATGTCTGCTTCATCTACTATGTCTTTGTTTCATTGAATAGGGGTGGTTTTCTGTCGACCCCTTTTTTTGTAATAGTAACTTTTTGTAAGTGTCTGTGTTTGCTTCAACTTCATTTCTAGCAGTATTAACCTTTGTATCTTTTTGGCCAGATAGCATCCAGCCACACACCAGTTGAGACATCTTTGTTTTTTTTGTTACACTGAGATCCTTGTAATTGTTCTTTGATAGCAACCTTTATTTTATTTTGTCTCAAGAGTAGCCGGGA
Organism: Pelophylax lessonae; assembly: GCF_965119305.1. NCBI lineage: Eukaryota > Metazoa > Chordata > Amphibia > Anura > Ranidae > Pelophylax > Pelophylax lessonae. The sequence continues at coordinate 347,258,727 of NC_138772.1, forward strand.
CACTTTTGAATGATCATGATGTGCTTATACATACAGTTTAATCTGTAGTGTTTAGTGTCAAATGTGGCTCCTTTTTTCTCTTTGGACGTGTGTGTGTGTTTATTTATTTATTTATTTTTTTTCAATTTTGCTTTATCACCATTTTTCCTCCAGCCCTATTAAAGGGGTTTGTGTGGCCCCCGAAACACATTGTATTTTTCCCTGCAGTTTGTATCTAGATGAACAATACATTTATTTGGCGCTCTCTTTGACCTATTACACTTGGTTTATTCAAAGCTTGGTTGACACAGGCGGAATTATACTATTATAAGACTTCATAAAGAGTCCTGTAATATCCACAAAGGTAACAAGCCTCTTAAATGCCTTGATTCTAATATGGCTGGTATAACCCAGATTAAAAGAGTCAGACACCACCACAAGAGGCCTTTGGGGTGGCCTTAGAAACTTATGCCACAGTGGTGACTAGCAAGGTTAGAATATTCCTCTGGTTACATGCTGAAAAGTTCCCTTTTAAATGCCAGTTGGGCACTGTGTGAGTGCAGGTAACTCGAGCCTGAAAAGACATGGCAGAAAGGATTGTGGTGAGAAGCTATACAGGCCCCATATTGAGCAGGGTTATGTTAGTCAAAATGGAGCTAGGGCCAGGCTGAAGGGTACCAATGATGGTGCATCTCTCACAGCCCTCGTTCCGAGAAGATAGCTGTAGGAGCACTGAGTGTAGAGATGGACAAGCAAGGAGCATGGGTACAAGTACTTCTGGCTTTACAAACCGAGACTATGAATTGGCCAATGCATGGAGGAAAAGTTCAGTCTGTGCTGAAGTAGGCTAAGGGCTTACGCAAACCAGATAGGCAAGAGGGTGCATACTTTGTATTTGTGTGATCTATCTATCCTTTTTTTAGTTATGCCTAGAATAGGGAGGGGCTAAAACCCTCTATCAGGTTTTGCTTTTTGTCCCCAAGACTAGCAGTAAGGGAAAATCCAAAAGTTATCACTGGCACAAAAAAGAAGGGAACACTTCCAATGGGGACACTTGTTTAACCACTTCCATACCCGAGTACCTGTCACCCTTCATACAGCCACCATGTCCAAGTCCAAAAAGGTTTTCACTGCCAAAGAGGTCAATTATTATCCCTGACAGATGAGAGCAGCGGGGAGCTCTCACTTTCCCGATGCCGAAACCCTTTCTGAATTTGGTTCAGAATTTGAGCCCTTTGAGGGCTTTACATCCGGCACTGAATCGGAGAAGGAAGAAGTTCGGCCTAAAAGACGCCGCACTGAAAACCAGGCAGACACCAGCAGCGCCAATGGCCAATCGGCAAACGCCAACGGCGCTGGACCCCAGGAGGAAATGCCCAGTACAAGCACTGGAATTTCACACCAGCCTCAAAGAAGCAGAGCCCAAATGCAGCTTCTGGATGCCTTGGCAAAACCATTGTGGCTGCCTTCTAGGTCAGCTACAATCCCCCCCTTCACAGCACAGCCAGGTTTGCAGGTGTTGCCATATGGAGTTTAGGCGTAATCTACCTTAACGTGTTGTGAGGATGAGGAGTTATGCATAAATCTCCTATAATAATTGTAAATAGATGGATGTAAATATTTATTTTTCAAGATATTGAGTTTTGGATTTTACATTTAGTTGAGAGAGGATTGTCAATTATATGAAGCTGTGAGACTTTCTTTAGCAGTCAGTTAAAGGAACCGGTTTAACCAGTCCATTTAAAATGCAGGCAACTGCTGTTTACATATAAACAACTACGGACAGTATTACCTGTGATTACATCTTGGAAGTGAGACTTTCTGGAGCCAGGACACATCTTGCATATCTTAAGTAGCCATTTCAGAGCTACTCCACAGTGAGGAGTAAACGCACCCCCCCACACAGAAAAGGAGTGGTTAGAAAGAGGCGTAACTATGGGAGGGGGAAATGGTCCAATCTGGGAAGAGATACGCCCACAGGAAGTGACAAAGCAAGATAGCTGAACCAATGAGAATGGCCCTATACAAGGCTATGGGATATGGGTCTATATTAGGTTCGGTGAGACAGGGTGACTTCCTCTTTGGCATGGGAGAGCGTGAGCCATCACTAGAGGTAATTATGGAGTAAGGATTAAGGGTACATTGTATTTTTTACTTGTGTCGGTCATAGTGTGTGTATATGAGTCTATACTCTAGGCATTGTATTTGTTCAATTAAACTAGGAAAATTATACATTTTGTAGTATGTACAATAGTTGGATTGTTGTAAATTACGTAGGCTTTGCATACCTTATACAAATAAATAATTGTTGTGTTAAAGTTTTCACACAGTCATAGAACTCTCATTATTAACCCAAATATTGTCTGAGATAGATTAACTCTCATATATATTTTTGGTAACACAGGTCAACACCCAAAATTTTGTTCGGATTGATTTTTTTAAATTTATTTTTCCCTATGGAGTTCCTTCAAAGCATCGTGGACCAAACAAATATTTTTGCCCAACAGTTCATAGAGAACAACCCCACCACATATCATGCCCGTCCTTTTGAATGGAGACCCCTAACAGTAGAAGAGTTCAAAGTGTGTTTGGGCCTTACCATCAATATGGGGGTTACAAAAAAAAACGAGCTGCATTCTTATTGGTCCACCAAACCCATCCACCATATGCCACTTTATTCATCAGTCATGTCCAGGTCCCACTATATTATATGCTTCCTGCATTTTAATAATTACCAGTGCCCTCCCCGGGATGATCCCAATTTTGATAAACTCTACAAAATTCGCCCCCTAATTGATTTCTTTTCTGGACGGTTCCCCGAAGTTTATGTCCCTGACCAAAAGATCGCTGTGAACGAATCACTGGTCCATTTCACAGGCCGGCTTGGATTTAAGCAGTACATGTACGTGTACGCCTTTCGCGTGTACAAAGGCAGAGACTCCGAGCTCCAGCCCCCTGAGTGCCCAACGTACATGGGAATAAGTGGGAAGATTGTCTGGGACCTAGCCTCAGGGCCGGTGCTTCCACTAGGCAAACTAGGCAGCCGCCTAGGGCGCATTGCCACCTAGGGGCGCAGCCATGAGTCAGCACTCTCTGTCATGAATGATCCTTGTGAGCTGAGGGGAGGGGCGGCAGTGGGGGAGGAAGTAGGGGCAGAGGAAGATGCCAGGTGTCTGGGGCAGTGGCAGAACTACCAGGCCCTGGCTTTCCACCATTGTTGGGGGAGCCCCAAGGGGCAGGAAAGAGCCCACCAGAGTGCTACCTGCATGATGATCCTCTTCGTCTGGAGCTGAGCAGCCTAAACCATGGGCTGGAAGTGACTCTCTACACTGAGCTGGTGGGCAGCCATTCATTTCCTTGGGTCGGTATTACGCAGGGAGCAGAGGAGAGCTGAACCTGAGCCAGAGCTCGACACTGGAGGGCGGCACCTTTACTGGAGCAGAAGCGACGAGGCACCGGAATGGTCTGAGGATGTTGGTGATGGACACGCGGAGCTCTCGGACTGCTGCTTCTCCCTCCACCAGGAGTCAGTTGGAGCTGTGGTGAGCACCGTGGTCCAGGAGAGGAGCGTCCTGGGAGAAGGAATAAGCAGGATCACTGTGAAGGAGGGCAGAGTGTGGGCCACTCTCTTCATACTGTACAGTGAGTGTCCCCAGAACAGGGGATCAGGGTCCCTGGGTGTTACATGGAGGATCCCTGGTGTGAAAGAGAATTGGGGTCACCAGGTGTGCCATGGGGAAGAGGGGGGTCACAAGTGTTATAGGGGTTTGTGGTCACCAGGTGTGCCATGAGGAATTGGGATCCCTGGGTGTGCCATGGGGGATTGAGGTCCCCAGGTGTGACATGGAGGAACATCAGGGTCCCCAGGTGTGACATGGAAAAACATTGAGGTCTCCGGGTATGACATGGAGGAACATCAGGGACCCCCGATGTGACATAGAGGAACATTGGGATCACTGGGTATGACAGCATGACATGGAGGAACACAGGGGTCCCTGGCTATGACATGGAGGAACATCAGGGTCAGTGGGTATGACAGCAGTATATGGAGGAATATTGTGGGCCCAGGATGTGACATTGACAAATATCAGGGTCTCTGGGTGTGACATAGCGGGGGGGGGGCACAAGTAGCTGATCTTGCCTAGGGCGTAAAACAGTCTAGCACCGGCCCTGCCTAGCCTTCCCACTGTTGCAAAAGGGGTGCCATATTTATATGGACATCTATTATACCAGTTTGCCCCTTTTCCGCCACCTGTACCTGAAGAAAACCTTGGCCTGCGGTACAGTAAGAAAAAAACGGAAGGGCTTCCCGCAGAGTCTTGTCACCACTCCATTACAAATCCGGGAATCCGCAAGCCTAAGGAACGAGGAAGTAATGGCTTTGAAGTGGAAGGATAGTAAGGACGTTTACATCATGTCCACCATCCACGATGACACCTCAGTGGAAATTTGAAGACGACGCGGTCCCGTTCGAAGTTCCATTCGAAAGCCTGCTTGTATCCACAAGTACAATAAGTACATGGGGGTGGGGGTGGATTTAAACGATCAAATGCTGCAGCCCTATCTCCCGACACGAAAGACCCTCTTTTGGTACAAAAAGTTGCAGTGTACTTTTTCCATTTGGCCATGTACAACGCATATGTCACCTATAAAAAGTCCACAAAAACACCAATACCCTTCCTCCAGTTTATTGAAGATATTGCCACTGCCCTGATTTACCAGCAAGGATCCCCCCCCAGAAATCATTCGTTCAGATTGTGTCAGCAGACTTCATGAGTGCCTTTTCCTTTTCCATATCCCACCATCAGAAACCGGAAGAAGACGCCAAAAAAAGTGTTGTGTGTGTAGCAAAAGAGGAATTAGGAAAGACACCAGTTTTCATTGTACAGATTGTCCCTCCCAACCTGGCCTATGCATTGGAGAATGCTTCAAAAATCTATCACACTGCCCTAAACTTTTAGCCCATATTTCAATCAGACTGCCATTTTCCCTTTTTTCAATTTTTGTGCTGAAAATTTTCCTGCTGCCTCAACCCACCATATCACTGCCTTCCTTGTGAACCGACCCTGGCCTGTATATCGACTATGCCTCTGCCTGCTGTCTGCATTGTTTATCCGCCATATTTCTGCCTTTTAAGTGAACTGACCCTGGACTGTTTATCGATTATGCCTTAGCCTACCGTCTATTTCTGCCTTTTACCTGCACTGACCTTGGCCTGTTACGACCATGTTTTTTGCCTGCCTCTTAGACTGATCCTTCGCCCTGCTGCTGTAGTAGTGGGATTTAAAATGACACAGGGGTCTTACTTTTGTGAGGGGCTTCAGAATATAGTGTTCTGATATGAGAAAACCAGTTTGAGTTTGTAATCTCGGAACAGGGTCTGGAGTCCGGAGGCTTCAAAGCGATTTGGGTGGGAGAAGCCTCTACCCCTGTCCCCATTCTTTCCTGACTGAGGCCCTAAGCTTGATGGTCCTGCCTGCTGTCTGGACCAATACTTTGGCTGTGCTGATCATATCCCTGCCTGCACTGACCCAGGACTTTTTATGGAACATGTGCCTGTTGCCTGGACCAATACTTGGGCTGTACTGACCATATCTCTAACTGCTCCCTGTACTAATTATGGACAGTATTCCTGCCTGCTGCATGGACAATCCTTTTTCTGCTGCTGACCATATCCCTGCCTACTACCTGGACCAATGCTTTGGCTGTGCTGACAATATCTCTGCCTGTACTGACTATGGACAGTATTCCTGCCTGCTGCCTGGACAATCCTTTCACTGTTGCTGTCTACGTTCCTGCCTGCTGCCTGGACCACTGCACTGCTAAAACCACAGGTATTTTTTTGTTTATCCTTTGCTCAGCATAATGTATTTTATTATGTATTATGCTATGTGTTAGGGGCCTTCAACAATGTGATAGGTTGTCAGGAATTTTTTTTTTTCTATCTTTTAGTGTGCTTGTGAGATCTGAGGACTTTTTGACCCCAGTTCTTACAAAAAATAGGTCCTGTTGTGCCTATTTCTATTACAAGGAATGTTTGCATTCCATGTAATAGAAATAAAAATGATCATTTTTTTTTTTAAACTGTGTAAAAATAAATAAAATAAATAGTAATAAAAAAAAAAAAAATTAAAGCGCCCTGTCCCCGTTAGCTTGCGCGCAGAAGCGAGCACATACGGAAACCCCGCCCACATATGTAAATGGTGTTTAAACCACACGTGAGTTATCACCGCGATCGTTAGAGCAAGAGCAATAATTTGAGCCCTAGACCTCCTCTGTAACTCCAAGATAGCAACCTGTAGAAATTTTTAAAATGTCGCCTATGGGGATTCTTAAGTATCAAAGTTTGTCGCCATTCAGTGAGCGTGTGCAATTTTGAAGCATGACATGTTGGGTATCTATTTACTCGGCGTAACATTATCTTTAACAATATGGAATATGGTTTCTTTTTTTTTTAATTTAAAAAAGTGCATTTTTAAAAAAAAAATTGCGTTTGGAAGACCGCTGCGCAAATACGGTGTGATAAAGAATATTGCAATAATCTCCATTTTATTCTCTAGGGTCTCTGCTAAAAAAAATGTATAATGTTTGGGGGTTCTAAATAGTTTTCTAGCAAAAACAACTGATTTTAGCTTGTAAACTCCAAATGTCAAAAATAAGCCTAGGCAAGTGGCTAGGATGCATGATGGTGCTCCTTGGATGTTGGGCCCCTCTATATGGCTAGGCTGTAAAAAAGTCTCACACGTGGTATTGCCATACTCAGGAGGAGTGGCAGAATGTATTTTGGGGTGGCATTTTTGCTGTGTACATGCTATGTGTTAGGAATATCCTATAAATTGACAACTTTGTGTAAAAAAAAAAAGGTTTTAATTTTTTTCCCACATTTTCCAAAAACTTGTGGAAAAAAATGACGCGTTCAAAAGACCCATAATGCCTCATAGAATATATACGTTTGAGTGTTTGCTTTCCAAAATGGGGTCATTTTGTGGGCGTTTCCATTTGTCTTGGTGCTCTAGGGCCTTCAGAAGTGTGATAGGTAGTCTGAAAATGATGTGTGTGATTTATGCTCCTAGAACGCCTGCTACTTGGATGTGGAGTCTCTTTATGTCGTCAGGCTGTGTAAAAGTCTCACACATGTGTTATCGCCATACTCAGGGGGAGTAGCAGAATGTATTTTGTGGTGTCATTTTTGCTGTGTACTTGCTATGTGTTAGAAATAGCTTATAAATTGACAACTCTGTGGGAAAAAAAAGAAAAAAAAATGTTTTTCTTCATTTTCCCAAGAATTGTGGGAAAAATTATAACTTCAAAAAACTCACCATGCCTCCTACTAAATACCTTGGACTGTCTACTTTACAAAAAGGGTTCATTTGGGGGGTATTTGTACTGTCCTGACATTTCAGGGCCTCAAGAATGGAGATAGGCCGTCATTACATCTGTTGTGATCAATTTTCAGTAATTGGTACCATATCTTCTAGACTCAATAACTTTCACACAGACTAAATAATATACACTAATTTGGGTTAATTTTACCAGAGATATGTAGCAGTATAAATTTTGGCCCAAATGTATGAAGAAAAATAAATTTTTTGCAAAATTTTATAATCGAAACTAAAAAAAATATTTTTTTCAAAATTTTTGTTTTTCTTTTGCTTGTATCACGAAAAAAAAAAAAAAAAAAAAAAACAGTTGTGATCAAATACCACCAAAAGAAAGCTCTATTTGTGTGAAAAAAAATGATAAACATTTTGTTTGGTTACAGTGTAGCATGACTAAGCAATTGTCGTTCAAAGTGTGAGAGTGCTGAAAGCTGAAAATTGGTCTGGGCAGGAAGGGGGTCTAACTGCTCTGTATGGAAGTGGTTAACAACTCTAAGAGGGGATTTTCATTGTTTCCCTTCATGTTCTGTCTGTGGTACTTGAGGATAACAGTAGTTCTTTTCAAAAGGACGCAGATTGCTAAAAAATAATAATAATAATAATAATAATAATAATAAAAATGATGGTTTTTAAACATTTCCCTACTCCAAACAACATGCAACTCCAATCTACTGAAATTTCACAGATATGTTCTCAGAAAAGTCTCATCAAAATCAGGATACTTAAGTATACTCCTGTCCTTCAAGGTAAATCTTAAGATGAAGGCTTGTAAACTCTTGTAAATGCTTTTCAATATTCTCAATGCCTGAGCCATCATGTATATTTAATGTACTGAATGTGGCTAAGCACACCTGGATAATCCCCATGATTGGTTTAAAATAAGCCCAAAGTATGTACTGAGCTGTGTCCCTGAAATCGACCCCGCTGGATTTGATGGATTTCAGCCTATTGCCTCATCTTTCACTTTTTTTTTTATTGAACAGGCAGGAAAACTATGCAACCAGTATTCATAAGTTTTGACCTAAATTACAGTCAGTATAGATGGTTTTTATACAGAAAAATGGCAATAGTGCTAAAACATGATATGCTCTACTCACTGGTGCAGCCTAAGACTTTTGAAGCAGGTATCATTAAGTAAATAACCAATTAGATATTACAGTCCTATTCACGTTGGTCCTAAAACGTTATAACCATTGGCAATGACTGGAACAATATAACAAGAAAGGCCATGGGAAAAATGGCAGGTGAGGCTTTAATCACAGATCTAGCTGGTGATGTAAAAAATGGTTAGGAGATGTAGCCCCTTGCTTGAAGTCAATTGCAGGTGGAAAAGAATAAGGGGGATACAAAAGAAAATCTGGCCCTATTGCCTCAACTTAATGGGATTATACTTAAAGTGGAGTTCCAGCCATTTCACTCACTTGTCCAACGGTCCAGCGATGCGGCCGCCCGAAGCCTCGATCCTCTCCCTCGGCGCCGGCATCACTGCTGTGGGCATCCGGCTGTGACAGTTTGCGGCTTCACAGCCGGGTACCCACTGCGCATGCGCGTCTTGATTGGCCGGCAATCTTCTGGGACCTCTGACATGTCCCAGAAGATTGCAGGGAGGGAGGGGGAGAGGAGAACTTCCGCTCAGAGCGCCGCGGCGCTCCGAGCGGAAGTGGCAGCGGGTACCTGTCAAAACTAGGTACCCGCTCCCCCCCAAGAAAAAAATGACATGCCAAATGTGGCATGTCAGGGGGTTAGAATACCTAATGCGGAAGTTCCACTTTTGGGTGGAACTCCGCTTTAAGTGTTTATCTTTATTAATATAATGAACACATGTAAATCAACTTTAAACAAAACCACTGACCTTATCTCCAGTAAGTTAGTTGTCTGATACAAGCACTCAGCAAGTGAAATTAAAAAAAATGTTAGCTCTACATACTACTTCTGATCAGCAATTTGGAAAAAATAAAAATGAATCCAGGGTGTTTGCATGACAGCCAGACAACTAGCATTATCAGAAGGATAGATCAGTGCTGGCAGCCTTTGTTCTTCTCCTATGACTGGTCTTCCTGTAAGGTAATGAGACATTTAAGTAAACATATGACTTCAGTTTGATTTGGACACAGTTCAAAAACATAAAATATGTCCAGGTTGTGTATTAAAAAGAAAAAAAAAAAGTAGTAATAATATCCTATGTATTTGCTCAGACCTGAAAGGCTATAATAATAAAATGTATTTAATACTTGATTGATGTGCTTTTGAGACTTTAGACTGTTTAATAAATCAGTTGTCTTAGGTATTGGTTACCTGACTGTCTGCATTTGCTTCAAACAAATTTTCTAATGCACACAGAGTCATTAAATTTTAAAAGCTGAGGAGGATACAGCAGCAGTGATGCATACAATAGATTTGCCTAAAGCCAAGATTATCAACTGGAGACATGGTTCATAACTAGGAGACATGGTTTATGGCCAAGAGGTGAGGCCCAATATTGGCTGGCTCTCTGCTGATTTTTAAACAGCCTGAAGTGTTTTGGGGAAACAGTGTTTGAGTTAAGTGTTTTTAACCCATATCTGCTTTGAGGCACCTAAAAATAGAGATATTTTCTTTTAAAGAGGAAGTAAACCCTCCTCTGCAAGTTGTACCTATAGGTAAGCCTATGATGAGGCTTACCTATAGGTACTGTAAATATCTCCTAGACATGTACTGTTTAGGAGATATTTACCTTACATGCAGCCAGTGACATCACTGGCGCATGCGCTCTAAAGGAACGGCTGCTGGTGCCGTTCCTTCAGAGCCCCGTGCCGTGACCGTCGGCTCACGCGCGCGTGAGTGACGTCACCGTGGCTCCGGCCAATCAGATGGCCGGATGCCGCGATCCCAGAAGACGGGCGACTGAACATGTCACCCGTCATAAAGGTAAGCGGGCGGCACGGCGGGGGCTCGTTCTAAGGTAAGTATTTCATAATGAGCTAGTATGTGATGCATACTAGCTCATTATGGGTTTCTCTTTCAGGTTGAAAAAATAATAATAATTTGGGTTTACAAGCTCTTTAAGACAATTCCTATTCCTGTGAGGCTATGCATTAGGATCTTTAGATTTGATTTTTATTTTCCATATACATGCAGCCTCATGGGTAAGGGCCAACTTTTGATAATCTTTTAATACAAAGCACAGCTGGGTACAAACATGTACAGTCCTTTACCTCGGAAACCAGACACAGAATGTATTGGTTTGTTACATGTACAGAAACACAGTTGAGATTCTACATCTCTGTTAAATTACTTTGAAGGTTCCCATCACTTGAGCCAATAGAGTACATAGATAACATATGGATGTTACTATAGAACATCCATCAACGAACAAACCATGAAATCTTATAAAATTTTTGGGTTAGCCCTTAACGACTTAAGCCCTGAAGGATTTGGCTGCTCAAAGACCAGGGCCTATTTTGCGATTCGGCACTGCGTGACTTTAATGGACAATTGCGCGGTCGTGCGACACTGTACCCAAATGGAATTGACGTCCTTTTTTCCCACAAACAGAGCTTTCTTTTGGTGGTATTTGATCACCTGTGCGATTTTTACTTTTGCGCTATAAACAAAAAAAGAGTGACAATTTTGAAAAAATAACAATATTTTTCAATTTTTTTATATAAAATTCCCCCCCCCCCCAAAAAAAAATGTAAAAATCAAAATGTTTTAACATTTTAGGCCAATTTGTTTTCTGCTACATATTTTTGGTAAAACAAATCGCAATAAGCATATTTTGATTGGTTGTCGCCAAAGTTATTGCGTTTACTAACTACGGGAAAAATTTGTAATTTTTATTGTTTTGGTTTTTTTTAACTAGTAACGGCAGCGATCTGTTTTTTTTTTTTTTTGCGGGACTGCGACATTGCGGCGGACAGATCGGACCCTTGACTGACATTTTTGACACTTTTGGGGGTACCAGTGACATTACTACAGTAATCAGTGCTATAAATATGCACTGTTACTATAAAAATTACACTGGCAGGGCAGGGGTTAACTCTATTGGTGATCAGTGGGTTAAATGTATCCCTAGGGTCGTGATTCGAACTGTGGGGGGCATGGCTTGTGATGTAACCACAGAGACATATGATCCTACATAGCAGGATCGTATAGTCTCTGCAGTTACATCAGGGAGAATGACAGACGGCTGTGTTTACATCAGCGGTCTGCCTTTCTCCCTCTCCAGCGGGAGATCGCGAGTGGCCGGTGGACATCGGAGCCGCCGGCCACTCGCGCGGGGATGTCGTAACGAACGGGGGCCCAGGAGGGGCTGACCGCCGCAGTATATAGTCGTGCGGCGGCCACAGTATATAGTCGTGCGGTGGTCGGCAAGAGGTTAATGGATAAGTTCACTTTTTGTGAAATGTTACACCCACAATCATGGTGTAACATGCTATGTTCCAGTAGCAACCCTATACCCCCTGATCCCCCCTTGTGACACCAGGCCATGAATCTTCTCCACACATCCAATGTTACAACTTTAAAAAAACTGCTGCCGTGTGGGGCTCTGCCCCCTGGCCTCGTCATTCATTCTCAGAGTTCTCTGAATGAGAGAACTACAAGTACTGACAGTCTTTGCAGCCGACGGCTTGTAGTTCTCAATGGACTACCAGGGTGCTGTTGAGCACTCTATGTAGCTCATTGATGCTTCCTGTTAGTGTGTAACTGACCATACGAGGTACGAGCTGACAATCTGCAGAAGCCTGAGATTGCAAACGTTATCTACTGATCTGCTGCTTTGCAGGCTCCTAGTAAAAGAAATAAATAGGGGCACTTTTTTTTTTCTTTTTTGTTTTACCTGCAAAACAATGTGCATTTATTCTTTTTTTACAAAGATGAACTTATCCTTTAAAGGGTAACTACACTTTTGTGGGGGAAAAAAATGGCAAATAAAGAAAAAAACAATATAGCGTATACAATTGTGACACAAAGATTGTAATTGAATGTTATTAAAAATATCTGCAGCTGTTGTATTTTCAGCACTTGCAATGCAATATGGCTACCTGGAGCTGTTCTGTACACAGAATGTGTACTGATCAAACCCCAGAAACATAATTTCTCTATCGTTCATTGACGGATGCAGTTCTCTGATTCATATCAGTAGGGTAATACTGCCCCCTACAGGAGTAGGGCACTAGGCAGAAAAAAGTTCTGGCTACACCTATGGGCAGTCCTGGAGGGTACACCCTCTCTCTTCCTGCATAGGATGTCAGTTTTAATCTGCCTAGTCAGGAGTAAGGACCTAGTTCCTTGCTGGGATCTTTGGTCCTTTGCAGGAACACAGGAGCTACGCCTTCTTTACATAAGAAGACTGTGTACCTTACAATCAGCGGGTGCCGGCAGACAGAGTCCACAGGACCCACTAATAAGCTCCTGCTGTGTAAAATCACAGCGGGAGCGAGACGCCGTGCACTCGCGCCCGCTACCAGGAATTACAAGAGGATCAGGTGTATGATCCTGCACAGCCACATGATGCACATAATCCTGCACAGCCACATGATGCACATGATCCTGCACAGCCATATGATGCACATGATCCTGCACAGCCACATGATGCACATGATCCTGCACAGCCACCCTGTAGCAGTACAATTGCTATTGGGTGGTCGGCAACTGGTTAATCTGAACTATACTATTGTATTTATTTCTGCACTACTGCTTCCAGAAACACATATGTTGTGTGAGTTATCCAAACAAAGTCACTTTTCTGGCAGTGCTGCAAGGATGACAAAATATGTGACAATAGCTTTGTTTTACTAAAGAGATTTCTCCGTAAGGTATGTGGTTCTCAGTAGTCCAGGAAAGACAGATGATGTGAGTTATAACATGAGAGAGTCCCAAGAGAGAAGAACATGTCTGAAAGGAAAATATTTTGACTAATTAATTTCTTAAATTTGTAACATCAATATGCAGTTTCCTGAAGGCAGACTTGTCCGCACCTACACGGCTGTCAAATTGGGCGCAGAAGCTGTGCCTGTGCGGCTGCTGCATCCCAATAGGCATTATTGTGACTAACTGCACATAGATGCACAAGACACCTGTGCATTCAATAGGGACAAAGATGGCCCTTTAAATGGATGTACAAATAAGTTTGCTAGTGCGATTGAGGCCTTAACAAAACAAGGCACAGATATACCATCCACCTTACTTTTTTGGCTCTGGCAGCAGGGACTTGGCAGCCTGCCACCCTTTTAATGTAAACAAACAGCAGGTGCTTTTTTTTATTTTAACCACTTGCTGCCAGTCGACGTACCGGTACATAGCTTGATTTCAAGTATTTTGATTTGGAAGCATCATCCTGGTACCGTTTTCTAGACCCAATGGTCGGCTCGCTTGGAAGAGCATTCAGAGTGGCTACTAGCTACCCAGGGACCCGAGCAACCAGCCAACATGTCTGCTGGCTGCCCAGACACCTTAACAAAGGCTTTCATTGGGTCTCCGTAAAGGTAACCAGGAAGTGATCTACTGACAGCACTTTGGGTTTACCTGGATGTCATCCGTACCATTTTCAAAAGAATAAAAGCACTAAAAAATGCTGATCTTGGTGATTTGAATACTCTTAAAGTGGAGCTCAACAAAAAGGGGAAGCTTTGCTTATTTGCCCCTGGGCTGACAAACTTGGCACCTTTCTGGGGGAAAAGGAGAGCAGGTACCTGGTTTTGACAGCAAAGCAAAGTCATCCAGAAGTTTGGCCCCCTCTTCCTTGACTCACCACAGGGTCATTCCCATAGTGCAGTAAGGGAACCGGCTTCAATGCCAGTTTCCTTACCCGCGCTGGCAGCACCCGAAAGCTGATGGGAAAATTGGCCCAGGTAAAGACACCGTTGGATTTGTGGACAGGTAAGTGACCTTTTTATTAAAAGTCAGCAGCTACAGCATTTATACCTGTTGACTTTGAATTATTTCTGAAGGAGCCTGGAGCTTCTCTTTAAGTGCAGAGGAGGTATTTGGGGTCCTTTTGACCTCAGATCCCTCTATAAAGAGTACCTGTCATGTGCCTATTGCTGTCACAAAGGACAGCAATGGGTGGGAGTGGCGTCATAGCGGCTCTCCAATCAAAGGCCTGGAACCCACCAACCCGTAAGGAAGACCAGGTAAAGATGGTAGTACACAAATGTATTGATGGAACAGACTACATTTTTTAACTGTGTTTGACAATCATTTATTTTATCGGTTTTGTATAAAAAAGGATTTTAATTATTGTCACAAATTGTGCCTCAAAAATCCCACGAAATAGTTCTCACTACTAGGATGTGGCACTCTGTTGTCCAGTTTTTATATTTTAAACATCAGCTGCCTACTGAACCCCAACTTCAATGTCCGCTGTGCTCTTTGAGGATTAAGATGTCACTTTGAGGTCAATAAGTGTTTAAAGCGCTTTTACTCAAGAATATGGAAACTATGGGCACAGGTTCACTTTACAAATTTACACTAAACAAAATTATAAACACAACACTTTTGTTTTTGCTCCCATTTTTCATGAGCTGAACTCAAAGATCCTAAGACTTTTTGTATGTACACAAAAGACCTATTTCTCTCAAATATTCACAAATCTGCCTAAATCTGTGTTAGTGAGCACTTCTCCTTTGCCGAGATAATCCATTCCCCTCACAGGTGTGGCATATCAAGATGCTGATTAGACAGCATGATTATTGCACAGGTGTGCCTTAGGCTGGCCATTAAAAAATCATGATTCACCCTCCCTCATGATCTTAAAACGGCTTTTCCGAGATTCATTCAGAGCTGTTCTCTGCTCACTCTCAGCTGTCACATAAAAAAAAGAGCCTACACAAATGTTTATCAACATTGCCAAGGCTGGGAGATACATTGTCACACTAAGGCGACACGACTCTGTACTACTCCGGGGGCGACTTGTGCATTGCCATGCACCACGACTTTGGAGCGACTTGCAGGGACTTCACATAATGGAAGTCTATGCAAGTCGCTCCAAGGTCACCCCGAAGTAGTACAGGACCCTTTTTCTAAGTCGAAGCGACTTGTGTCGCTCCTATTAGAACGGGTCCTGTAGCGGTCAATGGACCGCGAGGGAGTGCGACTTGTCAGGCTGACAAGTCGCTGCAGTGTGGACTGAGTCTAAAACATTGTGTTTACACTTATCATTTTGTTCTTTTAGATCAAAGGAATGAACTTCCGTCTGTAAGACCCGGTTCACACTGCCACGACTTGTCAGGCGACTTGGTCGCCTGACAAGTCGTGCTCCATTCTGTGCAATGGAACCGTTATAATCAGAGTGACTCAAGTCGCTCCGACTTAGAAAAAGGTTCCTGCACTACTTTGAGGCGACTTCGGAGCGGCTTGCATTGACTTCTATTATAGAAGTTGTTTGCAAGCTGCGATGAAGTCGTGCTGCACGGGGCGGCTCAAAGTCGGGGAGACTTTGAGTCGCCCCAGTGTGAACCGGCTCTAAGTGAGGGCAGTTTAATCACTTAAAGACTAAGCATTTTTCTAACACTTCTTGCTTACAAGTTAAAATTTGTATTTTTTGCTAGCAGTCTTTCAAACACAATTATTTGGGAAAATATACACTTTAATGAATTAAAAAAAAAAAAAAAACAAAACCGTAAACTTAGCTTAATTTTTTTGTTTGTGAAAAATGTTATGACGAGAAATGTGCGAGCATTATGATCTTTATTCTAAGCAAAAAAAATGTGATTCTCATTTTATCCAGAATCGTGCAGCTCTACCATAGGCTTAGTAAAGTTATCTTTTTTTTTGTCTAGTGTCCTACTTCTGTAGGGGGCAGTATAACCCAATGGCCAAGAATCCTAAGGAGCTGTGTTGGTCAATGAACGCAGAGAAATGGTATTTATGTTAAGTCAGAAATCCCATTATTTCCCTACCTATTATGGTAGTGACTCTGAGATCATGATTAGGTCTAAACGTCACTGTATAATTCACAGCTGCAGCAGGTCGACACATAGCAACCAGAGAAACACATTTTTTTTTTTTTTTATGATGATTTGAGTCTCTGAAAAATGATTAACTGATGTCAATTTGCACTTTGCATTATTTTATGTTCACCCTATGGTGTTGTCATTTACATAATAGTGGCAAGTTAAACATATCCTTTTTTAGAACAAATAAAGGGTAAATTAAGCGAACTTATTGATTTTGTGCTGGGCATTTTGCGTACCAGTTGTTTATTTTTTATTTCATGCTCTTTGTTAATAACAGTACACTTTCTCTCTTTCCAGGAAATGGCAAAGATATTGAACCATCCCCGTGTGTACGCGTTTCTGCACATCCCAGTACAGTCTGCTTCAGACAGCGTGCTTATGGATATGAAGAGAGAATACTGCATAGCAGACTTCAAAAGAGTTGTGGATTTCTTAAAGGAGAGGTATGTTTACTTGTGTGCAGAGTGAGATTAGCAGTGCTTTCTTCCGGCAACATCTAAAAGGTAACATATTCCTATCACTGCACTGGAAGAAAAAGAAAAAGCTTCAAGGTTCCTAAATTCTTGGGAACAAAGCATTCATGCGGTTTTCACATTCTTCAGAACAACTTTCATCCCTGGGATGGATATGTTTTATTGTTTAAAATTGTCATTTTTATTTGACTTGTTCTCATAACACAGGATGAGAGAATGTGGATAAAGATATGCGCAGGTAGACTCCTAACCTGTGTTCTTGAAGAAATTTAAAAAAAGAAAAAAAAAAAGCTTTGCTAAAGAGTACTGGAAGAGTAAGAGTTTGATAGAGCTGTGGCAGTTTTGCACAGTGTTCCTAGGAGAAGCTTGGTCCCCAGAGCTGGAGAGGTGACAGATATAGCAATCTAATAAACACATCACTTTATGAGCTGTCATTTCTCAGCTCCGTCTGCATCTACATGACTGATATGTCAGTGTTCTGAGGTCTACAGTGCTTTTCTTGTACATCTCTGAGGGCTAAACATGTGCTAATACAATTACTATGTGACTTTATCTTAGCCATGTTTGACTAAACTTAGATTTTTCTAAATGAAATTTTGGAAATAACATTGTTTGAGTTCACTTTAGACAGATACTTTCTTAGTGTTAAATATCATGAGTCGGTTATTTAACAGGAAATTAAACATTGTTCTTCCTTTATCATTTTGGAATCCACAAGTGTACGCCTTGGTGGACTTTTTTTTTTTTTTTTTACACTTATTACTTTTTATTATTGGTAAAACAGGCATAGAATTTCATGTTCTCATCTTTCCATCCTTCATATTCAAGTTTGTGGGATTCCTCAATACCTTTACTGAAGGGAAAGACATACTTTGCTAATGGCAGAGATGTCCATTCTTTTCTTGTCATTTGTAATTGTTCTGCTCTGATATTTTGCCTAAGAAAAGTACAAAGATTAAGACAGTACTACCCTAAAGGAGATGAGTTTCCCACAAAAAAAAAATCTTAAGCGGGCCAAAGGCGGTTCAAATCTTGGCCAGTTCAGCAGGAACCGGCCGAGATTCGAAACATGTATGGGCAGGCTGAATGTACCCAAGTTGATCGATTAACTTGGGTACAACCAGCCTGTGGGATTTTGCATGCAATTATTGCTATCGGCTGTTAAAACCACTAGTAGTAATCACTGTGGTCTCCTGGCGAGGGCGGCTTACCCTGTCCCTCACTTGCCACCTGCAGATTACAATGGCTCTGCGGGAGGGATTCCCCCCATCAACACTGACTGTTTTGATGGGGAAATCCAGTAATTTTCTTTCCTACAACCCATGGTTGTAGGAAAGAAAACCTCTCTGTTCATGGCCGGCTTTAACTTACAGCTTGTGTGCCAGCTCCTACTGCACCAGTGCCATTAATGCCTATGCACTGCTAGACTCAGATTCCTCAGACTGTGTGATAAAACAATATTTCATTAATAGGCAGAGGGTGGCTGTTGATGATCTTTATCATTCCCTAGTCCTTCGTACCTGTCTCCTTGCATGATGGACACTTATGGGTTGATTTACGAACAGAAAATAAGAAGTTGCTCCAGAGCTTAATAAATGAGGTAAAGCTTCACTTTGCAAATAATACCTAATCATGTGCAAAATAAATGTGATAATGTGAAAAAGTATGCGCTGTTAAATAGTATCAAAGGCAGCTAACATGAAAGGTAGTGTAGAAAACCTAAAAAGCATATGGATATAAAGTGTAGCACCCAAAATATCCAAACCAAAATAGTGATATGAGTGAACATATATGCAAATATTATATAATAAAAAATAAACATTGTTACTCACATAGAATAGTAGGATGACAGATATGATATCTACATTAAAAAGTGATATTCATAAATGCAGGTTGTCCAGATTTAGTATAGTACCATAGCATAGTCCGTGTAAACAAGTGGGTGGACAGTATGGATGTAGTGCCATCAATCCAGTGAACTTAAATTATACAGTGTCCAAATGGTTAAACTGCCACCATCATGTGAATTATTAACTCATCTGAACAAATGGCTGCTGTTACAGCAGCAAATGCGCCTTAATACATAACTGGAAATCCCTCTGGAGGTATCACAGCATGCAACTCCTGCAGACAGCTCATACCGAAGTCCAAATAAGCATAAAAAAGCTCACCAGGAGCCCAAATGGATTTTCATGGTGTAGTATATTTACTGCTCCAGAGATAAAAATGAAATAAAAACAAAGATAAAATCTCTCTCAGGCAGCCGCTGGCGACCCGTAATTGCACAGCGGCAAGACGTCAGTGCCAAAAAGCCTGCTCCGATGCATTTCGTCCAATGGGCCGTTGTCAAGGGGTCATCTATCTATGATGTCTGGTTAAATAGATAAGGTATAGTGTCCCCATCTGCAGGTGTGCCAAATTTCTCAAGAAAGCCGTGACCGGAAATGGTAACGCAGGCCTCTTGCCGAGGAACCAGAAATTGACCGTCAGCCATGTTAGTGGAGGGCCGGAAACAGACCAGCAGCCATATTATTGAAGTCCAAAAGGAGCAATATCGCCATGCTTAAAGGAAAAAAATACATCTGTGGTCACATCAAAAAGGGAAAAATAAAAAAAACTGCATTTTTTCTTGCACGTGATTGGATGATGGAAGTTAGCAGAGTGTCTGCCTATTTACTAAGCTCTGGAGCAATTGTACTTTGCAAAGTGCACAGTATGTTTGCCCATTATAAATCAACCCCTTAGGGTTCTTTATGCAGCAACATGTGTGTCAGTCCTTTTGCTGTGTGTTTCATAATATGAAAGAAAGGACACCCCAACAATTAAAGTGAGATCCCCTTTTACTATCCACAGCACTTAGGAAATTCTGAACTCTCCAGTACACATTACCCGAGAGATGAAACATACCAGCACTTGATCTAGCATGAACCTTTTTTTTTTTTTTTAACGGATTCCTTTAAATGTAACGAAAATTATTATTTTTTTTTTTTTTTGTTTTCAGCTTATAAACCACCAAGCTCTTTGCACATAAAAATCACATTCTCCCTTTGCTTAGCTTTCTACACACCTTTTAATTCTCATAGAGCCTTGTAAATGTTTACACTAACCTTGTATGCCGCTTAGTATTGTGATCGAATGTTTCTGTCTGATCTCCTGTCAACAGTGAATTCTATCATCCTAAATATACTGTTTCCTAAGCCATACTATACTATATCCTCATCAAGGCCAACTACATTCAGTGTAAATATACTTTCCATGCCTAGGCTACAGGCCAGATGTTTGCAGCCAGTATCTGAGGATAAGCAGACAATTCAGTGCATTTTTACTAATCAATGACAGATTGTTTTAGTGATTTTCTTTGAATTAATAAAAGCCAAAGTGAGAACATGGTATACTGTCAAAAAAAAAAGGTGAAACTTTAAGTCTTTGATAAGGGGATCGCTAAATCCTGCACTGCTTTTATATTTATAGAACCTGACCAGGCTGATTTTACCTGTCGCAACAGAAGTTTCTATCTAAGCTTGCAGGCTTAGGAGGGTGGGGGAATGGAACTCAGGGGGGTGGGGGAATGGAACTCAGGGGGGTGGAGGAATGGAACTCAGGGGGGTGGTGTTTGTCTAGAGCACACCTTTGCCACATTACATACACTGGTGTGCCTGCCATAAAACCAACATCCCAGTAGGAAGTCAGGCAATGCCTCAAGCAATAGCATGGATTTTGAGCGGTGCTGGTTAAAGATGGACTATGGTCAAAATGAAACAGAAATATTGTCTTTCACTAGCATTAACACCGCAGGTTTTGTTTTTCTGAGTCTCCCCCCTTAACATAGTTTTACTTGAGGGTCCTAACAGTAGAGCTATTATTTTTCCAATACCTTTAACAGCCAAGCTGTCCAATATAACTCACAATGGTAATTTTTTATTTAGATGGTTTAAAGCTAAACTCCATGCATGATCCTAATTGCTTACTTACATCGGTCCAGCTAAGTTTGCATATCTCTATTTTTTAAATCAAGAAAACACATTTATTGAGTGTAACAATAAATTGTACAATTTACAACAGGCGCATCAACTTTTAAACAAGTGTCAAGATTACAACTCCTGGTATATTAATAAACTGTATACAGTCAAACAGCAGGGTCTCACCCTGCATATATTTTGTGGGTATATATTTTACCAATGTCTGCAGGATGTGCAGACATCCTGTGAAGTGCGGCAAAAACATTTACCTATTATAAAGCATTTAGTACAAATAAAAAGAAAGGGAGGCAAGGGGAAGGGAGAGGGGAAATAAAAAATAGACAACCCAGTGAGATTTTCCTTCAACCATTATCACTATACCTTATTGTTGTTCCTTTCAATTCTCTAAAAGCCTGTTTAATATCAACTGATGTGGTGCCAGTCCCGAAACCTCTAACCATGGTTGCCACAAGGGAAAGAATTTCCTAGGTACATTGCGGTATTGGTACGTTAATTTTTCACGTATAAGTGTGGCGTTCACCTGCCCCAACCATTGTTTCTTGGTAGGAACACGTGAAGACATCCAGTAACGGGCAGTTCATTTATGGGCAATAAATAGGCGCATCATTGCCACATGTGCTTTTGGACCCAAAGACTCCTCCTCCAGGGCTCCCAGTAGATATATCACAGGGTCTCTGGGAAGCTGAAAACTATATACTTGGGAAATAGTACTTATGATCTTTGACCAGTATCTGAATAATTTGGGACATCTCCATATCGTATGTAGAAAATCTGTGTTCTTGTTCACATTTTGGCAAAGAGGAGTGTCTCTACTCTCCCACCTATGCAACTGAGTTGGTGTTCTGTAAGCTCTATGCAGCAGAAAAAGATGAGCCTCTGCAAGGCTGACACAGAATCCAGAGTCATGGACGACGGACATAGTTCCCAAGTGTCGTCAGCAATACTGCCCAGATCTCTCTCCCAGCCCCTCTTACATTTTAGTGTAAATGTTTTCTGTAAGGCATTAAATATACTGGCATATGCCCTGGATGAAATGCCCTTTTTGTCTCTCGCCATTAATATATCAGTAAGGAAGGGATGTTCTGTTCGCTTGAGTATAGATAGCAGAGATTGAGAATTTTGAGCATGTCTCAGTTGTAGATACCTGTAAAATTGAATACTGGGAAGTGCAAATTCAGTTTGTAGGTGTGTAAAAGATTTTAGTGTGTCATTTGAGTATAGCTGGGACAAATATCTGATCCTCACATTTTCCCACTGACCAAAACCTTCTAGTTCTAGCAACTCGCGATACTGTGACTTTTGCCAAATCGGAGTACTGGGCAAGAAACCCTCGATACCCAAGATTGACTTTGACTTTACATAGGTCCACAATTTTTTAAGGAGCGTGACTGTTGGAGCATTCTTTATTTTATGGGTAAATCCTGCCTCTCAAGTATGCCAGGGCTGGGTATACAGGGGTCCCTTGCATAAGTAGAGCCCTGATAGAGTCCTGTAGGTCTATGTGCCCCCACCCCCCCCCAAGTTGTTGTATCTGAGAAGCCAGGTAGTATTCTCTGGAATGTGGAAACGCCATACCACCCTGTTCCTTACCTATTTTCAGTGCAGACAGGCTAATTCTAGCTGTTTGTTTATGCCATATTAAATCCCGAAATCGGGAATCTATGCGGGTGAACCATTTCTGAGGTATCCACACTGGGGAGTTATTGAATTTGTATGACAATTGAGGGGCCCAAACCATTTTAATTAAATTAAATCTCCCAACTACAGATAATGGGAGTTTACACCAGGATACACACTTCTCCCGAAATTTACGCAGCAGTGGAAAAAGGTTAATCATTAGGATCAAGAGAAAAGTGGATACCCAGATATTTAAAGGGGGATACTATCTGTATTGATGAAGCGCATTATGGTAATGGGCCAGGCAGTTGGTCCAAGGTCATAAGAACTGATTTATCCCAGTTTATGGGGCTTCAAAATTATTAATCATAGACATAACTCTCTGTAGAGAATTTTGAGTGTCTCCAAGATATAATAAGGTGTTGTCAGCTTACATTAATATAGTATCCATATTTGGACCCCATTTAAATCCGATTACTTCAGGCGACACGGCTATAGAGTCTGAGGTGGAATAGACCCACCTCAGGCTCTATTCCTGGCTGCTCGACAGATTGAGGTGGGTCTAATCACTGACTGCCCAACAAGAGTTTGAGCTTTGGTCACTGTTCTGTCTCAGCATCGATTGTACCTGTGACCCTCTTGTAGATACCCAGTCTGTAAGTGTGTGCAGCAGGTTGAATGATGGCTTTAACAGATAGTTTACTCAATGAATAAAGACTCCAGAGGTGTTCTCCAATGCTTCTTTATGCTTCAAGTTAGCAAAGGCATAAACATAGAGGCTTTTCCATAGGTAAATTTACAATGAAGTTACACAGCTTCCACACTCTGCAGTCTCCTCATAACAACTAAACAAAATGGCAGTTACAGCAGGAAAATGGAGATGGGAGAAACCATCTAGCCAGAAACAGCAGGGGTGCTAGGAAGATACCAATATCATAGCATAACGTAACATGTAATAACAACTGCTAGACAGTTAAAGCTGCGTGGCAGCACACTCCCCGCCTGGTATCGTGAGATACCACTACACAATTATTTTCCATAAACATACAATTAACATTGCATACAGTAGAATGCTATGTAGCCCTCTCCTCTAAGCTAACTATGCTAGAGATCTAAGTGACTCCTTCACATAACACTGAATCAGAATTTTTGGAAACAGGCATAATTAGGACTGTCTCAGTGACTGGTCTCAGGAAGGTTTTTGGGCTCCTGTCCTTTACAATCCTGACTTCCACACTTCGGACCTTTCCATCATCACTAGCAATGGCCTTTGAAATAACTCCAACTGGCCACTGGATCCGATTGGTTTGCTTTTCTTTTAGAAGAACCAGGTCCCCTTCCTTTAAGTTAGGCTTCTGAGTTTGCCACTTTTTACGTCCTTGAAGAAGTGTGAGGTATTCCCTCCTCCATCTGTCCCAGAAACAGTCTGCAAAGTATTGAGCATATCTCCATTGACGTTTATATATGTCCTTTTCATCAAAGATGCTCTTTGGTGCTGGGATCTGTCCAATTTTCCGGCTCAATAATGCAGCTGGAGTTAAAACAGTTGGACATTCTGGGTCTGTGGATACAGCTGTCAGCGGTCTTGAGTTGATTATTGCTGCGACCTCAGCAAGGAATGTAGTAAGTACTTCATGGGTAAGACGTGAAGAACTCACATCAAGCAACATAGAATCCAGTATGCGCCTTGCCATCCCAATCATACGTTCCCATGCTCCGCCCATGTGTGAAGCGTGTGGTGGGTTGAATTTCCACTGGTTTGCAGTGGCGGAGAAGGTGGCCCTTGGAGGTGGCTCTGTCTGAGAAGCTCGCTCCCGCAGGGGTTTGTTAATGCTCTGGGACGCTCTCTCGCTATAATTGAACTGGTTGGTCAGTTTTCTCTCCTTCTTGTTCCTGGATGGTATTTCCTCACCTTCTGTCCATTCTTCACTAGCCTGAGCGTCAGACTTCCCATCTGTATCTTTGTCTCCCGGCTCTGTGGAGTCGTTGGTCTGAGTCTCTTCAATGACTCCCAACTTCGCCATCTGTCGCCGCGCTTCATCAGAGTCTTCGTTTAACATGTTTCCATCCAGGGAGAAGCGTACGGCCAGCTGGTCCACGATGCTAATGGGTTTGTAGGCCAGTTCCTTAAAACTGTACCTCACAATGTTCTGGGGGGCATGAGGGTTGTTTGCAGTCAGGATACTAGTGAATTCCTCCTTAAGTTCAGCCTCGCTGAGTTCCAGCTGGTCCGGAGGCTTAACCAGAGTCTTGGCCTGCATCCATTCATCAGCTCCATCCCCCATAACTGTGGAGTCATCTTCATCCTCCAAATTTCTTCTTGAGCAGATGTTGGAACTCAATGCTACAACTTCAGGCCGGATTTCCGGATCAGTATCTGGATCCTCCAGGTGGAAATCGATATCTTCTTCTGAGTTTGTAGAAGACTGGTCCATTAAAAACTTGGGTTCTGAAAACCAAATGGTTTGTGTGAGGACAACTGCTGGCACTAAAATCTTCTGCATGAATGCTAGAAAGTGCTCTCGCTTCTCAGGTTTGTTACGGAGAGTTTTCTTCAGTGCAGCAAATCTGGTTAAAGCTTGTTCTCGATTGTTAGGGAGAGAAAGCCTTGGTACTCGGAAGGGTACTGGAGCTACCCAATTGTTGGAATTGTCCTTGAAGAACTCTTCATCCGTAATCTTAATGAGCTCCTTGTCTTCGACTGAAGGAGCAATCTTGTTGTCATCACAAGTAGTCTGGTACACTGAATCACCAAAGTCCTTTTGAGAAGTGAGCTTGCAGTTAATGCTTTGGAGTGCTTGATATGGAACTTCGTTCTTAAAATCAAGTCTTTCCTTCACATAATAGTGCGATGGACATTTCATCAATTGACAGGTAACATTAGTTTTGTAGGAAGCTACATCCAAGAGCTTGTGAGATTGGTCTAAGCAGACTTCTCCTATTATCACCCATCCAAGATCGAGTTTCTGGGCCTGAGGAGCATCATCTGGACCGTTACATAACTCTCTTATTTTATGAACTCTAGGAATGTCTCTCCCTAGTAGAATCAAAATCTTAACATCCTTGTTAAGTGGTGGAATGTAGTTAGCAATGTGATTTAAATGAGGGTGATGACGTGCAACCTCTGGTGTGGGGATTTCTTCTCTGTTGTTCGGTAGCTGATCACATTCGATTAGAGTTGGAAGAGGAAACTCTGTGTCCTCATATTCTGATGCAACTACGAAGCCATGGGCTCTTCTTCCAGAAGTATTGACCTTTCCTGCACATGTCTGCAAGGTATAGGACCAGGTCTCTCCTTGAATGTTGAATAGGTCAAAGAATTCTGTACTGGCCAATGAGCGATTGCTCTGATCATCGAGTATGGCATACATTTTTATGGATTTTTGTGGACATCCTTCAGGAAAAACTCTTACAAGACATATCTTGCTACAAGACTTGCTATGAAGCCCTTCTCCACATACCTCTGTACACCTTGTGGTTACGGGGTCGGCATATTGCTCAGTTCTCTCCCTGCCATCATCTGATGTAGTCTTGGGGTTGCTGCCGAGTGAAGGTTTCCTTTTGAACAGGTCTGAATGAAGAGCGTCCACATGTTTGTCACTGTTGCAGAGAGAACATCTGATGGCGATCTTACAGTCTCTAGCTAAATGATCGGAGGATGCACAACACTTAAAACAGATATTATGCTCTTTGAGAAATGACTTGCGTTCTTCAATAGGCTTGTCCTTAAATGCACGACATTTGGAGAGAGAGTGTGGCGCATTATGAATAGGACACTGTTGATTAAGATTGCTAGCTTTGATGTCTGTAGCTAAGACGTTGGATGCTATCGCGGTCTTCCTCACGGCAACAGGATGCCTTAAATCCTTGAATTTACTGTTGGTGGCAATACCCCTTGAAGTACTTAAAGGAATGGTGGTTGTATCTGGATAGAAGAAGCTTGGGTCATTCTTGGATCTTGCAACCTTCCGCACGAACTCTGAAAAATAAGAAAAGGGAGGGAAGGAAACACGATGCTCATACTTATACTTTGATCCTACACTAGTCCACTTTCCCTGAAGATAACTAGGCAACTTTGCTACAATAGGATTTACGCCCTGAGCAGTGTCTAAATAGCTAAGACCTGGTAAACTAGGATCTAACTTAGCAATTTCAAGTTCTTGAAGGAGGTCACCTAACTCTCTAAGCTTATGATTGTCCTTAACAGAGATTTTAGGAAAGTTGTTTAGTCTCTGGAATAAGGCAGATTCAATGACTTCGGGGCTCCCATAGTCTTGTTCTAGACGTTCCCAGGCAGCATCAAGGCCTGCTTTAAAGTTATAAATGTAGACAGATTTAAGTCTCTTTACTTGTTCTGAAGATTGACGCCCCAACCACTTTATTAGTAAGTCAAGTTCTGCTTGAGGATCAATGTCCAAGTTCTTGGTTACCGCCTTAAATGTAGATCTCCAACTCCTGTAGTTCTCTGGGCGGTCATCAAATCCAGACAGTCCAGTTGTAATCAACTCTCGTCGAATCATATACTTGCTGAACTCTGCAATGTCAGTGCTTTCAGTTTTTATAGCCACAGGGTCTACTGATGATGTGCCGTCTTGGACCATGGTTGGTATCTGATGTTGGCTGGTAGGTAGAGAGAAAGGTGTTGCAGATGGGTTTAATTTAGGTAAATGTCTGTCGACTGAAGGTCTCTGAGCATTTGAAGTCAAAGAGAGCTGTATCAAAGGGGGTATAGAGTTCATTCTGTAGTCTTCTGCTGTGCCCTTGTAATCTCTATGCACATAGGGTTGTGGTGGCACATGAGCTGCGTAGGTTGATTCACTTGATTTTGTGACGTGCGGTAGTTGTGGAGGGTCTCTGTTAGTAGGTGTGTCTAGTTGACCAGCTTGCTTTGGCGACACATTGCCTTCTGATCCACTTGCTTGATGATTATGAGAAGAATCTCCAACTGTAGGTGGGACTGTATTGTCGTGGTTCTGAGTTAAGACAAACTGTAGGGTCCTTTCCACAGGGTCTTGAAAAGCAGCCAAGCTGGTACAAGCTGCTCCTTCTTCTTCCAATAGGGCTTGTTCCAAGACAGATAACTCTGCTAAAGCTACTTCCTTTTCTCTATTCTTCTGAAGAATTTCTAGCTGAGCCTCTGTTTCTGCTTGTATTCTTGCCTGAATGCGTTTAGCTTCTGCTTCCTTGCATTTAGCTTCTGCTTCCTTGCATTTAGCTTCTTCTTCCTTGCATTTAGCTTCTGCCTTGATGGCTGCTTCTTTTTCAGAGCAGGCGGCTTGAACCTGGGCTACTGCAACCTTTTGGCGAGCTTTGAGTATTTGGTCGCTCAGTATTGACCTTATAGAGCAGGACCGCAATGACTTAGAAGAAGATTTATGGTATGAGCGGTCAGACCTAGAAGATTTTCCTGAGTGTCTTGAAGAAGCAGAGTTACAGGATATAGTCTCATATAGCTGTGCCAATCTCCCTTCTATCTGTGCCTTTGCTTCAAGATATGTACTATGCCTCTGCTGGTCATTAGAAGTAAAGTCCTTTAATTCCAATGCAGCTTCCTCTATGTTGGAATGTGACAATAGGGAATAGTACTTCTCAGAAAGTCTTTTATAATTCTCAAATGCCTTCTTAACCCTTGAGAGAGCAGTGTTCAATTGCTCAGAATTGTTGCTAGTTACATTAGTGGCTGTTATACAACTTAAAGTCTTTTCCCATAATGCAGTCAGGTTACTAGAGGTTTCTTCCTTACTTGCTTCATAAACCTCCCTTGCCTTCAAGGATGGATGAGGGGCTCTGACAGGACGAGCAGAATGAAGTAAGGAGTCTGCTTTATCTTGACTAAATGCAGGTAACTCTGTAAGATCTCTGTCAGACATAATAAGTACTGTATTTCTGGTGTCTTGTTAGAAATCTGCCAGAGCTCAGCTCTGTAAGTAGTGACTTCTGTTATTAAGCAGGCTGGCTGAGGTATTTTTTTTTACAATAGTGGCTAGTGCTGGAACTAGTTCAAACTGGATCACCTCAGAAGGCTGTAACAGTAATGAAGCAGTAATAGGTGGCTGGTTTCATATGCAGAGTAATGCTTCTGGTGACTCACAGACAAGTTTGGTACTTACAGTTCTGAAGCTGTATATTACCATGGACATTTACTTCAAGTACTTTTTGGAACTGTACTCTCTGAAGCTGTGTATTCCTGTAAATTTACTTTTTGAAGCTGTGCACTCCTGTAAATTTACTGTTCTGTCTCAGCATCGATTGTACCTGTGACCCTCTTGTAGATACCCAGTCTGTAAGTGTGTGCAGCAGGTTGAATGATGGCTTTAACAGATAGTTTACTCAATGAATAAAGACTCCAGAGGTGTTCTCCAATGCTTCTTTATGCTTCAAGTTAGCAAAGGCATAAACATAGAGGCTTTTCCATAGGTAAATTTACAATGAAGTTACACAGCTTCCACACTCTGCAGTCTCCTCATAACAACTAAACAAAATGGCAGTTACAGCAGGAAAATGGAGATGGGAGAAACCATCTAGCCAGAAACAGCAGGGGTGCTAGGAAGATACCAATATCATAGCATAACGTAACATGTAATAACAACTGCTAGACAGTTAAAGCTGCGTGGCAGCACAGTCACTTATCTCCAGAGATCCACCGCTACCCTGTGATTGATTTTGGCCAGGACCCCCATACGCTGTGAGATCCACGGATCAATAATAAGCGTTATAGACCCATTTGCTATAAAGCACCTGAGTCCACATCTTCTGGGTAACACACATCTATATCCCCCGTCTTCTGGTGTGGATTATCACTTGATTTTCATCACCTGCATAATACTGGATGTTCCACATTTCACCGTTTAGCACTGTCTATGGAGTGTTCTCACTTTTACCAATCATTTTTTATTCAAAGACCTTATTGCAATTTTTTTCATATTTTTTTTCCACTTTTAGATACATTGTTTATTGTATCTGTTTCATTTAGTGCTGCACTTTGTGTTTTATTATCTTTGTGACAACTTTATCAGTTGATGTGCTGGCAGCTTTTTATATTCATGACGGTTAGCACAGTAGGAGCCACAGAATGTTAGTATTAGGCATATGTCCGATACAGTTCATAGGAAAGTGTGTATTGTGATGAGGGAACATTGCCATGTGCCCTCTTCCGTATAATTAGAGACAAACCAATAAATACCTTTTCTCGGCTTCCAGCTACAGTCCCCTGTGACTTAGGGGTATTTGAAGTGGAGAGTAGATGAAAAACTGTGGCTTCCTTAGAGATAATCTTAACTAGGTGTCCGGAAGGCAAAAAATCTGGTAGGTATTTGAATAAGGGAGAAAAAGAAAAAGCGTTCAATAAAAAAAGGACCAACATGATCCATGCAACGATGAACCTTGCAACAAATTGTCCACTAAAAACTTCCTTGGGAGTATTAAGAAAGTTCAAAAGTGAAGCAGCGAACGTTACAGCTACTATAACTATCCAGGTTGGTAGTCACTCATGTAATTCAGCACTTGTCTTCCGCCTGTGCTTAAATAATCATGTGGAGTGTCCATCATAACTTGTATTCCAAAAGCGACCTTTCCAGTCAGGATACTGCAGGCCTGAAGGGCATGCTAGGGCACAACCATCTCTACTTTGTCTAGCCAATGGGTTGCAGCGGCAGGTTTTTAGAAGACATTAACTTTCACCCTTAGCTACCACTCAAAGTTTAGCAGGGTATAGCATAGCATCCTGAATATTGAGCACTCAGAGGCGGTGTTTTATGTCAGTAAACTTAGCTCTTTGATCTGTACCTCAGCTGAGTAATCTGGAAATAGGGAGACTTTTTGGTTATCTACGATGAGTGCATCCCCCATACTTCTGGCTTTTGCAAGGATTAGATCTCTTTCTTTGTAGTTCAAGAGTTTTGACAAGAAAGTGTGAGGGGGGTTATCTGGAGGTAGGGGCCCATGGGTACACTGTTTGCTCGCTCCACAGAAAACATGGGAGTAAATTACTCATTTCCAAAGATTGTATGTAGCCAATTTTCAATAAATGCAACAGGATGTTTCCCCTCAGCTTTCTGGTATGCCTATGGCACGTATGTTATTACGCTTCAATCTATTCTCTAAATCATCCGGGTGTGCAGCTTGCTGAGCTGCAAGGAGCACATTTTGTTTAACATCTCTCATAAGTGCCATGTCATGTTAAACTGTACTAACACTTCCCTCCAGAGCTGATGTTCTCTCCCGCAACTTTGGCATGTCATGTCTAATAAGACACCTCTGTCTTCACCCCCTTTATCTCATTAGTGAGGACTGTTATTTACAAATTACATGTAGTCACTGCCATCATAATGTCCCAGAGTATAGGCTCTGGATCATTTCCACTAATGGACGTTGGTATAGTGCAGGGGTCAGAGGCCGTACTCACAGCGCCCCATGTTGTCATTAAAGCATCTAAAGCATTAAAGTATCTTCTAACAGTGCCATGCCATAATCATCCCGAATGGCGCCCAGGATATCCTCTGATATAGTGGAAAGGGTGGAGGACTCCAGAGAGGAGCATGAGAAAAGCTTCTGTGCAGTCCCCTTGTAGCTCTGCTTCACGAGGAGTCGAGACGCGGCACTATCTTCCCCAGACATGTCCGGAGTTGACCGAGTGGCTTTCAGCCTTTTGAACATGCTACAATGTGGGCAATGCGGTCGTATTGGTTCCGCTCCCCCTCACTGGACTGCCATTGTAAATTGAGACTGATACGGGTGCATTAAACACCCACCCTGATTATTAGTAGCAGGATCTTCAGCAGAGAGTGTGAGGGACACGTCCTGTTACATCCGCTGCTCAGCCACGCCCCCTATTTCTTTTATTTGATTACAAGGCGTTCTCTAGATGGGGTGGAGAGTGTGGTGTCATTGCACCTTCTTGCCACTTAGTCCAATCCTAATATGCTTAGTATTTGTCAAAAAATATACAGACCATTCTGTGAATTGTGGCAGTGCTGAGCAAACGAGCCCGTGTGATCAGTGTACAAGGAGTCAGCGTAGTAGTTGTGATGACTTCTATAGTAATTGTCAGCTTCCACAGCAGTCCCTCAGGTATAAGATCTTTATACTTACATTGATACATGGAGAACCAGTGCAATTAAGATCATACCTGCAGTACCATTTTTTTCCCCTCTAAAACTTGCCCATGTCAGTATCTATGAAAAGTCCCTGACCACCATATGCTCACCTTATCTGCACTCCTTTGCGGCCAGTGAAAATATTTTGTAATTCTGTGTTGGAGAGCATGTGACCTGCTCCCCTATGACAGTCCTAGGCTTACAAAGAAATCCACAAGCACGGTTATATGACAGAAGGGAGAAACACCACCACTCCCCTGGGTCATGATCACAGCCAATCTCTGCACTGGCTGAACAGGAGTGCAGGCTAAACAAGTATAAAGGGGTTAGGGATGCCATTTTTCAGACACACTCTGACTTTGTACTGCAATAAATCCAATTTAAAACTACACATCCATCCAAAACTACTCTGCCCATGGGGTGATGATGCTGCTGGGAACCCAGTCATTAGAAGTCATTACTGGCAAAATCGAGAAGTAAGAAAATGTTGCAGGGAGCATTAAGAAAAACAAGAAATATTATGGTAATGCTAGTGACTGACTGCATCATATGCATCATTGTTTATCCTGATGCGGCTGAACAAAAAGGGTCCTGTGCGTGTTTGGTGCGGATACAGTGCAAATTCAGCCATACAAAGTGTATGGCTGAATTCGCATCCACACATGAGTTCGCATGTAATGAAGGAGCAGTGCGCTCCGAATTACATGCGATCTCCGCAGCCGCAATAATGTGAACCGAAACTTAGTCATCATACGCACAGGGTGTTCTTACAGCCGCTTTTAGGAGCGTCAGGCTTTTTTTTTTTTTTTGCCGCTTAAAAACGCCCCTCCATGTTATTCTATGGCCTCATGCACACACAGACGTTTTGAAGCTATAAGTGGCATAGGCATTTTCAAGCTGCAAAAGAAAAAACCACAGGGCAAGTATGTTTTGAGGACCAGCATTACAGCTGTAAAAACGTCTGATGCTGCTAAACCCAGCTTAACCCTGCATGCTGCGTTAAGCCGCGTCAATGGCTTTTTTTTTTTTGACATGTCAAAATCAATGGTTCCCTATGAGAGCCCATTGATTTGAAAATAAGTTGCATCCAAGTCGGATCGTGATGACACGACTTGTGGTGCAACTTGTGCTCTGAGGATCTTGAAGGGCAACTCCACGCTAAAATGGAGAAAAAAAAATTGCATGAGCTCCCCCTTAAGTTCCATACCAGGCCCTTTAAGTCTGGTATGGATCTTGAAAGGGAACTCCACGCCAAAATGGAAAAAAAAAAAAAAAAACGGTGTTCCCCCTCCTCCCCAACACCATAACAGATCCTTTGGGCTGGTATGGATTTTGAGGGGAACACCCCCACACACAGACGTTTTGAAGCTATAAGTGGCATAGGCATTTTCAAGCTGTAAAAGAAAAAACCCCAGGGCAAGTATGTTTTGAGAACCAGCATTACAGCTGTAAAAACGTCTGATGCTGCTAAACCCAGCTTAACCCTGCATGCTGTGTTAAGCCGCGTCAATGGCTTTTTTTTTTTTGACATGTCAAAATCAATGGTTCCCTATGAGAGCCCATTGATTTGAAAATAAGTTGCATCCAAGTCGGATCGTGATGACACGACTTGTGGTGCAACTTGTGCTCTGAGGATCTTGAAGGGCAACTCAAGATCCATACCAGGCCCTTTAAGTCTGGTATGGATCTTATAAGGGAACTCCACGCCAAAATGGAAAAAAAAAAAAAAAAACGGTGTGCCCCCCCCCCCCCCCAAGACCATAACAGATCCTTTGGGCTGGTATGGATTTTGAGGGGAACACCCCCACCCAAAAAAAATGACTTGCCCCCCCCCCAAAAAAAAATTCATACCAGATCCTTATCCATGCATGAAGCCCATTGGGTCAAGAAAGGGGAGGAGACAAGCGAGCCCCCCCCCCTCCTGGACCATACCAGGCCACATGCCCTCAACATGGGGGGGTGGGTGCTTTGGGGCAGAGGGGGGCTCTTCACCCCCCCAACTCAAAGGGCCTTTTCTCGACAACCCTGGGTGGTGGTTGTGGGGGGTCTGCGGGCAGAAGGCTTATTGGAATCTGGAAACCACCTTTAACAAGGGGGCTCCCAGATCCCACTCTTCCTATGTGAATGAGTATGGGGTACATTGTACCCCTACCCATGCACCCCAAAAAAGGCAGTGTAGTGTAAATAATGACAGGAGACAGTATTGAGAAGTCCTTTATTATTAAAAATCTTTCTCTGATCTTCTCCCCAGGTCTTCTGTGCCTCCGGTCTTCTCCGCTGCCAAACCCGGTCCTCCTCCAATGCTGTCTCCTTTGATTATGCCAGCTCCGCTCTTTGCGGCTTCTTATATAGCTATTGGGAAGGGCCACCCTGTGACGTCACCCAGAGACCCTGCCCCTTGTTTCGTCACATGGCATCAGGGGTGATGTCACCGGGTGGTCATGCCCCATGGCTATGCAAGAAGCTGCAACGAGCGGAGCTGGCATAATCTTGGGATACCGCATCAGGGGAGGACCAGGTTGGCAGCAGAAAAGATCGGAGGAAGATTTTTATCAAAAGATTTCTCAAAACCGTCTCGTCATTATTTACACTGCTACACTGTACCCCATATTCATTCACATAGGGGTGGGGACCAGATTCTAATTAGCCCCCTGCCCGCAGACCCCCACAGCCACCGTCCAGGGTTGTCAGGAAGAGGCCCTTGTCCCCATCAACATGGGGACAAGGTGCTTTGGGGTCGAGGGGGCAGAGCACCCATTAAAAAGGCAAGTCAAACACGTTTTTACAACTGCTTTTTTCTGGTGTTGGTAGTGGCTTTGCAGCTCGTTGTTTCTAACACCCTTTGTGCATGAGGTCTAAGAGCTCTGGATGGATTCGATTTCCTTTCAATGCCTGCGTTACTCTGTCAATGTATTTCTTTCCTGGTAATTCAAATTCTCTTTAGGGTAAATGCTTAGAAGATGGCATTGCGCCCCTGAAGAAGGAATTTTGCTGAAATATGTAAAATTGCGTTCCCAACCTGCAGATAATTTATGTGTCTGCTATTTTTGGTGTTTGCAAGTATTACAAAATATCTGCAGAGCACCATCTGTTTCCTTTTTTTTTAGCGTGATATACACAGTAGCTTGAAATGCATCATTGGTAATTTCAACATCAACTTTGAAATTAATACTTTTAATTCAGTAGTAATCTTGTTTTACAGTATCTCACAAAAGTAAGTACACCCCTCACATTTTTGTAAATATTTTTATTATATCTTTTCATGTGATAACACTGAAGAAATTATACTTTGCTACAATGTAAAGTAGTGAGTGTACAGCTTGTATAACAGTGTAAATTAGCTGTCCCCTCTAAGTAACAACACACAGCCATTAATATCTAAACTGCTGGCAACAAAAGTGAGTACACCCCTAAGTGAAAATGTCTAGATGGGCCCAAAGTGTCAATATTTTGTGTGGCTGCCATTCTTTTCCAGCACTTCCTTAATAGTCTTGGGCATGGAGTTCACCAGAGCGTCACAGTTTGCCACTGGAGTCCTCTTCCTCTCCTCCATGACGACATCACGGAGCTGGTGGATGTTAGAGACCTTGCACTCCTCCACCTTCCATTTTGAGGATCCCTCACAGATGCTCAATAGGGTTTAGGTTTGGAGACATGCTTGGCCAGTCCATCACCTTTACTCTCAGCTTCTTTAGCAAGGCAGTGGTCATTTGGTTTCTATTCCCTGGGTCTTTGCCATGGTCTTAGCCTCAGACCTGGCCTTCCTGAGACAACGGGGGGTTTGCTGTGATTGGTGACCTGGATGGCTTGCTCCTGCAGACAGGGACTTGTTCGTCCCTGTTGTACAGCGGGGAGAACACTATGCATTCCCTCGTGGACCTTGGGTGGTTCTTGAGCATCAGGGAGTCTGTGTTGATGTCATGCAAGTGCTTGGAGTATCTGGGGGTTATCCTCTATTCGGAGCTGGCCAAGGAGTTCCTCTGATAGGACAATTTCCCGAAGTTCCAGCTCTTGGCTTGCAGGTGGCCCTCTCTGTGTTTTTTTTGCATGCAGGTTATAGGCCTGATGATGGCTACCTTGAAGGCGGTTCTGTGTTTGCAATTTCATCCAAAAACACTGTAGAAGGCAATCCTTACCAAATGGAACAGGTCTCTCTCTTCCTTGGTCATTCGGATTCACCTGGAGCTGTAGACGAGGGCCTCTCTCCTCTAGGGGTTGCGGTCTCCGGCCTGTAGAATAAAAAGTCCTTCTTTCTCTGTCGCTCATTGACAGACGTAGTCCTCTTTGATTCACATCAATTGGGTTATGTTGCCTCCGCAGGAGTAGGACTAGGCAGAAAGAAAAAACCCTAGGGGCAGTCCCAGAGGGTATATCCTCCCTCTCTCTGCTACAGGGAATCAGTTTTTTTCTGTCTAGTCAGGAGTAAGGACCTAAGTTCCTTGCTGGGATCTCTGGTCCTGGCAAGATTTTTTTTAGAAAAAATATTTTTTTAGGTAGTTTCTCCAGTTTTTTTCCTGTGAGATCTTCAAGCAAGTTACGCCGGATCTGGGCGACGGGCTGGATGTTGAGATCCGGTGGTCACCCCAGCCGGCCTACGAGCGCGCGCAGACCATTGCATTGCGCTTGGTCGGCCGCGACACATTCAAGTAAGTATGCGGGGCCGGGCAACGGGCTGGATGTTGAGATCCAGTGGTCACCCCGGTTCAGCCTACGAGCGCGTGCAGACCAGAGCTCCGCGCTGGGTCGGCCGCGACAGAGTCCCATTGGAGGGACTGACCTTGCGAGTTAAAAGGTCTCGCTTGGACGCCAGGAACCAGAGAGTCAAGGCGTCCGGAGTGGTCAACAACCCCCCACCCCGGTGGAGAGGGTATTGTGAAGAGAGGGTGCCTGTCGGTTCGGTATGGTGAGTAAATGTTTCCCTTTCCTCGTTATGAGGCATTTTGGATACATGGTCAGAGTCTTTCTGACACTAAAAGTCCCCCGTGTAATACAGAATGTGTTCGGTGGGCAAGCGGACTTGGTTTGGGAGCTAACACTCTACCCAGCAGACTGCAGTATTACAGCAGACATAGGAGGTATAATCCTACCTTGATTGTAATGGACCTCCTGCAGGTTGATAAACCGCCATTAGCGTGGTATGCAGGTGGATGTGCTGGGAAAACGCTATTCCGGCAATCCGCCGCCATTTTGCTGTAGACCAGGTACTCGAGCGTCCGCAGGTCACGCCGGCCGCCATTTTTTTGGAGTCTATTGTCTCCCGTATGAGGGCGGCCATGTATGAAGAGCCCAGCTAACCTCGAGGAGAGCTGGGAACGCCGGAAGGCGTACACAGGGGGCGGAGCCACTTCCTTCTACCCGGGAAAACAAGCACAGTTCTTACCAGTCTGTAAGAGACAAACGCTGACTGCAGTTGTTAGGAAACTTCTCTGCATCGGGTGGTGAGCCTTGGGGGTCCCTCTCTCTCTCTGTGGGGGTCAGGAAGCAGGTACACTGAGGGGCGCTATTGCGCTAGGGGGATACAGATAAAAAAAAAAAAAAAGTTTTTTTCTGGCAAAGTGTCCTGGGTTAACATGGACCCTGCCACTCATGTATCTCCACCTGATCCCCTTGAGGTGTCTGCAGGATCCTCCAGCACCCCGCTTACGATTGAATCATTGTCCGCTATTATGGAGACCTTTATGTCCCGGGTGGAAGTGGCTTGTCAGGGACAGGGCGCAAGAAAGCGACCCCCGCCTAACCCCATTTTATCTGAAACTTCGGATTCAGAATCTGAGCCTATTTCTGCAGTTGCAGGTACCTCATCTGGGATTGGTGTCTCGGGTACTGTCTCTTCAGACAGTGAGGAGGATGTTTCGGCATCAGCCATAGCCCGAGAGGAAGCGTTGGTAAACGCACTCATTGTATCTGTTCAAGAAACCTTAAGATTACAGGGTACTCCGTCGGAAAAGTAGCTGAGACTGAAATTCCCTTTGGGACTAAAAAACGCATCAAAGTGGCGAAGGTTTTTCCATTGCCCAAATGTTTTGGCAATCCGATCAAAGAAGAATGGAGTCTGCCAAAACGCACTTCTGCTATTTCCAAACGCATTAACAGGCGTTATCCGTTTGAGGAAGCCCTCATTAAGAAATGGACAGAACCACCTGTGGTGGATTCACCAATTTCTAGATTAAATAAAGCCACGGTTATTCCATTAGAAGACGCTCCGTCTTTTAAGGATCCGGTGGATCGCAAGATAGAAACTATGTCTCGCACCATGTTTTCCTTGATTGGATCAGCTTTCAGACCAATAATTGCTATTGGGCTGGTTTCGCAGACTGTAACTGAATGGACCAAATGGTTACGCCGGGACTTAGAAGAGGTCCCTCAGGCGGTATCAGATTTGTTGGAACAGATGATACAGGGGTTACAGTTTGTGTGTGATGCGGCGTTAGACGCCACTCCATTATTGGCGTGAGCATCAGTTTCAGCAGTGGTTCTCAGGCATACACTGTGGCTAAAAGGTTGGTTAGCCAACCAAGGTTCCAAAAAAGCATTGGCTAATCTCCCCTTTTTAGGAGAGTGTTTATTTGGAGCCAACTTAGATGAGATCATTAAGGATCTCACGGGAGGAAAGAGCACCTTTTTACCGCAAAGTGCTAAGGGTAAAGGACCTCGTCAAAGACGGGGGCCTTCTTTCTCCGCTCACAAAAAATTTTTTCGTCCCGCGGGTGAAAAATTTAAGTCCTCCAAAGCTCCTTCAGGAGGCTTCAGGGGACGTTGGTCGGGCAAGCAAAAGCCCGCCCCTTCCAGACCTGAAGATAAGTCTACTAAACCCTGAAGGTGCGCCCCCACCCATAACTGGGGTGGGGGGACGTCTTCGCCGGTTCCCGGATCCATGGCTCTCCAGAATCCCGGACAAGTGGGTTTGCGAAGTCATAAGGTCAGGGTACAAGATCGAGTTTCGATCTCTCCCACCGGCGCGATTCTTCCCTTCCAATATCCGACTATCCCCGGATCGTTTAGAAGATCTGCGGAGAGCAGTCACGGATTTACTACAACAAGGAGTGGTAGTCCACGTTCCTTGGACAGAATGCTTTCAGGGGTTTTATTCAAACCTATTTACAATACCCAGGAAAGAGGGCAAAGTGCGTCCAATTCTGGACTTAAGGGCACTCAATTCCTTTGTCAACATAAGAAAATTAAAAATGGAATCCATTCGCACAGTAGCGGCCTCCCTGCATTCAGGGGATGTCCTAGCGTCCATAGACATCAAGGACGCCTATCTTCACATTCCCATTTACGCAGGACATCAGCGGTTTCTACGTTTTTCCGTAGAAGAGAACCACTATCAGTTTGCGGCGTTACCTTTCGGTCTCGCCACGGCTCCTCGGGTCTTCACGAAGGTGTTAGCCCCAATGTTGGCACTACTGTGCCAAAGAGGCATATCGATTCTAGGTTACCTAGACGATCTTCTGCTTCATGCAGAGTCTCCACAGACCCTGCTACAAAACCTAGAGATTACTATGATTTCTTTACAGGAATTCGGGTGGCTGGTGAACCAGCAAAAGTCATTTCTGGTTCCCACCCGGAGGCTCGAATATCTGGGTCTAATTCTAGACACATTCAGGACAAGAGTTTTCCTTACGGTAGGGAAACTCCGGAAGATTCAATCAGCAGTCCAGTTGTTACTATCCAACAGCTGGTCTTCTCTTCGGACTTGCATGAGGGTTCTGGGGTTGATGGTGGCTTCCTTCGAAGCAGTCCCATTTGCCCAGTACCATACCCGAATTCTTCAGGAAGAGATTCTTCTCAAATGGAATCGGAATCCGGAATCCCTGGACAATCGGATCCGATTGAGCAAACAGACCAGAGAGTCTCTGGTCTGGTGGCTTCGGTCTCCGATGCTCAGCCAGGGAAAGTCATTTCTGCCAATATATTGGACGATAGTGACCACGGATGCCAGTCTATCCGGATGGGGAGGAATTCTCGGTCAGTTATCCGTCCAGGGACTTTGGTCCCCGGAAGAATCCAGGTTACCGATAAATGTATTGGAACTGAGAGCGATCAGACTTTGTCTGATTCACTGGACCGAGCAGCTCCAGGGCAGCCCGGTTCGGATCCAGTCGGACAATGCCACCGCTGTGGCTTATGTCAATCACCAAGGGGGCACCAAGAGTGTCCGGGCGGCCAAGGAAGTGGCTTGCATTCTTCGCTGGGCGGAACAGTTTGTTCCAGCTATCTCTGCGGTGTTCATTCCGGGGGTGGAGAATTGGCAGGCAGATTATCTCAGCCGTCAGACTCTGGATCGGGGGGAATGGTCCCTCCATCCAGAAGTTTCTCCACCAGTTGTGCCTACGTTGGGGCACCCCGGATGTGGATCTGTTGGCATCACGATTCAACAGAAAAGTACAGAGATTTGTGGCTCGCTCCCGCGATCCTCTAGCAGAGACTGCAGACGCACTGGTCGCCCCGTGGGGGCAATTCCAGCTAATGTATGCCTTCCCTCCTCTCGGGTTACTGCCAAGACTTCTTCGCAGGATAGAGGGGGAAGGAATTCCAGTAATCCTGGTAGCTCCGGACTGGCCTCGCCGAGCTTGGTACGCCGACTTGGTCAGACTGGTGGCGGACGTCCCGTGGCGACTTCCTCTCAGGGAGGACCTACTGTCTCAGGGACCGATCTTCCATCCTGCTTTACGATCGCTGGCTTTAACGGCCTGGCTATTGAGACCCAGGTGCTGAAGGACAAGGGATTGTCAGCTTCAGTTATTCCTACTCTAGTTAAAGCAAGGAAAGCGACTTCCAGAAAGATTTATCATCGCACATGGAAGTCCTACATTGCATGGTGTGAACCCCTGGGGTTCCACCCACGATCTTATTCGGTTAGTCGAATATTAGCTTTTCTGCAACAAGGGGTTGAGCAGAAACTGGCCTTGAGCACTATCAAGGGTCAGGTCTCAGCATTAGCCATCTTCTTTCAGAAACCTTTGGCTACTCATTCCTTGGTGCGGAATTTCATCCAGGGGGTGCGACATCTGTCTCCGCCAGTGCGCGCGCCGTTACCACCCTGGGATCTTAATTTAGTATTGTCGGTTCTTCAGAAACCTCCCTTTGAAGATATTAGGGAGATTCCTTTACCTACGTTGTCCCAGAAGGTGGCCTTCTTGGTGGCTATCACTTCTGCACGCAGGGTGTCAGAACTGGCTGCATTATCTTGTCGTTCCCCATATCTGGTGGTTCATAGAGATAAGGTGGTTCTTCGTCCGAATCCATCCTTCCTACCAAAAGTGGTTTCAGAATTTCATCTGAATGAAGAAATTGTATATCCTTCCCTGTGTCCTAAGCCCAGTCATCCTCGGGAGTTTGCTTTACACTCCTTGGATGTGGTCCGGGCGATCAGGGTATACTTGAAAACGACAGACTCGTTTCGCAAGACGGATTCACTTTTTGTGGTCCCGGATGGACCCAAAAAGGGGTTGCCTGCATCTGCCGCGACTATTTCCAAATGGATCAGACAGACGGTGGTACAGGCTTATTCTATTAAGGGTCGGGAGCCCCCGTTCCCTGTTAAGGCGCATTCCACTCGGGCACTGAGTGCGTCATGGGCCTTTCGCCATCAGGCGTCAGTGGTCCAGGTGTGCAAGGCGGCTACCTGGTCGTCGGTGCATACCTTTACAAAACATTATAAAGTTGATGTAATGGCATCGTCTGATGCCTCGTTTGGCCGCAAGGTTTTGCAGGCCGCAATTTGAGGAGACCAGTGGTCTACCTCGAGGGTTTTTTTCCGTTGGAATTTTTATTTGAGTCTCATTCTTTGTTTATAATGAGCCTTTAAAACTTCTAGTTGGCACCGGTTGGGCCTTCTAGATTGGATTTTGATTTCTGCCAATCCCACCCCTCATTTGTGGCACTGCTTCTGGATGTCCCAATTGATGTGAATCAAAGAGGACTACGTCTGTCAATGAGCGACAGAGAAAATTGGATTTTTGTAAGATCTTACCGTAAAATCCTTTTCTCTTAGCTCATTGACAGACGTAGTACCCGCCCCTCTATCATTGAGTTGGGTTGGGTTAAATTCTCTGTTACTGCTTTATAACAGAACTGATTCCCTGTAGCAGAGAGAGGGAGGATATACCCTCTGGGACTGCCCCTAGGGTGGAGCCAGAATGTTTTTTCTTTCTGCCTAGTCCTACTCCTGCGGAGACAACATAACCCAATTGATGTGAATCAAAGAGGACTACGTCTGTCAATGAGCGAAGAGAAAAGGATTTTACGGTAAGATCTTACAAAAATCCAATTTTTCGCTTTCGCTGGTCTGTGGTCACAATGGGGGCCAGCTTGTCATGCTGGAGAGGACCCCTGGGATCAAACTCGGCTAAGGGTCTCTGGACCCTGGAGGAAGCCTGTCTGCCCATCGGTGTCCTGGAGCTTTGGGCAACTCCCTGACGCATGGGAAAGATCATCTAACATGCCTGTCGACCAGGATTTGGTCGGACAGCGCCACCATAGTGGTTTATGTCAATTATTGGAAAGGCTCAAGGAGTGCAGCAGCAGCACTGTAAGCGTCTCACATCCTGCGATGGGCAGAAAATATTCCGGCTCTGTCCGCATGCACTTTTCAAGTGTCGAAATCTGGCAAGCAGATTACCTCAGCCATTACCTCACCCGTCAAATGCTGCATGGAAGTAAGTGGTCCCTACACCAGGTGGTGTTCATGAGCCATGGGAACACCGGACCTGGATTTCCTAGCATCCTGCCTCCACCGGGGGTTTCCCAGGTTCATGTTGAGATCATTGGATCCTCTGGTGAACTTGGCAGATGCGCTAGTGGCTTCATGGGATCAGTCTCATCTATGCCTAAAGTCAGAAAGGATTCCAGATCATCCTGGTGGCTCCAGACTAGCCTTGTCACCCAACCATGGTGCGGTTGGTGGCAGACATCCCCTGGTGTTCACTCCTGCTTTACTGCCGCTGGCTCTGATGGGGTGACTGTTGAAAGCCAGATTCTGAAAGATGGGGCTGTCTGCTTCGACGATCCCGCCTCTGTTGAAGGTTATGAAGTCTACCTCACAGAAGATTTATCATCGCACCTGGAGAGCCTATACTTTTTGGGGCGGAGCCCCGGCAGTTCCATCCACGCTCCTTCTTGGTGGCTCAGAGGTTGGCCT
This sequence comes from Pelophylax lessonae, assembly GCF_965119305.1. Lineage (NCBI taxonomy): Eukaryota > Metazoa > Chordata > Amphibia > Anura > Ranidae > Pelophylax > Pelophylax lessonae. The sequence continues at coordinate 347,301,332 of NC_138772.1, forward strand.
TACTGCAATGTGGCGTAGATCAGAAGCTTGCTTTGAGCTCTATCAAGGATCAAGTCTCTGCTCTGGCTGTTTTCTCCAGCATCCTTTGGCCACACACTCTTTGGTCTGCACTTTCATTTGGGGGGTTCGTCATGTGGTGCCCTCTGTGTGTGTTCTTTGTTGCCACTGTATACCTTAAATTTGCTGCTGTTTGCATGTTTTTACTTAGAGGCCATTAGTGTTTCTTCTTTGTCCTCATCTGTCACGTCCTAGGGAAGTGGCTTTACACTCCTTAGACGTGGGTTGCACGATTTGCGTGTACCTTTTCAGTGACGGCTGCTTTTCAGAGGTCCATTTCTCTCTCTGCTTACGGATGGTTCAATGAGAGGCTTGGCATTTGCGGTTTGATTTGGCAACCGATTATGCAGGCATATGCCATTAGGGGACAGGAGCCTCCCTTCCCTGTTATTGAGCTCTCCATCAGGGTGGTTAGTGCCTCTTTGGCATTCCATCAGCAGGTGTCTGTTTCTCAAGTCTGCGAAGCGACAACCTAATTGTCTGTGCACACTTTACTAACTAAGAAAAAAAAAAAAAATGCTGTGTTGGCGTCCTCGGATACTGTTTTTTCTGCAAGATATTGCAGGTGATTGTTTGGAATTCTCAGGCACCCCTTGGGGTGGTTCGGAGTGTTGGCATTTTGCTTTGGGTATTGTCTCTACATTAAGTTGGTTTGCCCACCCCATCGTTGTGGCATTGCTTGTGGACATCCCTGTTTTGTCATGGATAAAGAAGAAGCAGCTGTGTCCGTCAATGAGCGTAAGAGAAAATGGGATTTCTCTATCGCTCATTGACAGACGTAGTCCTCGGTGATTCAACACCCTCGGGTTATGCTGCCCTCTACAGGAGTAGGACTAGACAGGAAAGAAAACGTTCTGGCCACACCCTAGGGGCAGTCCCAGAGGGTATATCCTCTCACTTCCTGCTACAGCAAATCAGTTTTTTTCTGTCTAGTTAGGAGTAAGGACCTAGATACCTTGCTGGGATCTTCGGTCCTGGCAGGATTTTTTTCTTAGAAAAGATTTTTTAGACAGCTTTTTTTCTCCAGTGTTCCTGTGAGATCTTCAAGCAAGAAAGCTGAACTGGGCGACGGGCTGGATGTTGAGATCCAATGGTCACCCCAGTTCAGCCTACGAGCGCGTGCAGGCCATAGCTCCGCGCTGGGTCGGCCGCGACATAGTCCCACTGGACGGGGACTGACCCTGCGAGTTAAACGTCTCGCTGAAACGCCAAAGACCATGAGTCACGCCGTCCGTTTTGGTCGACAGCCCTCCTACCTCGGTGGAGAGGGATACTGTCAGGAGTTGGCGCCCGCCTGGTTCCGGTATGGTGAGTAGTATGTTCCCCCTTTCCCCCTGACGGGTCTTGTGGTGAACGCGGGCCCCTCTCTGTAATGGTAAGGATGGGTTCCCCTCTATCCTATAACATGTCACAGATCCCCCTAATTGAGTGTGATTTTTGTGTAGAAGAAGCCAGGAGGCTTGGTTTGGGAGCTGACAATCTAATTGTAAAAATGTGAAAATGATTGTAGTCAGTGGCAGTACTAGAACTTTACTGTGATAGTATAAGGTATCCTACCTGTCAGTAGCCACAGGGCGATGTCTATACATGTATACTGCATTCCAGATCATTCCTCCAGCTAAGCAGATGCCTCCCGACGGCCACGGACCGCATACGGCCCGCCAGGGTCCGGTACCGCCGACCACGCTGACCACCATGAGGGTGAAGGGTTGTGAGGCCGAGATCCTTCTGCAGACATGCCGCTATTCTGTGCAGGCCGCCGCCATTGTCTGGTAGATCGCACGAGGCCGCCATTTTGGTGTAGCCTCGTGTCTCCAGCATGGGGGCGGCCATGTTTGAGGTGACTCAAACACCTCGTGGAGCCAGGGGGAGGCGCCGGCAGGCGTGTTAAGGGGCGGAGCTGCCTCCTTTACCCAGGAAATAGGGCCAAAGACTTCCTGTCTGTAACAAGACAAGCACTGAGCAAGCTGATGAAAACTTCTGTGCATCAGGGATGAGCCTTGGGGTCTCTCTCTCTCTCTGTGGGGTCAAAAAAGGCAGGTAACACTGAGGGGCGCTGTTGCGACTGGGGGACACAAAAAAAAAAAAAAGTTTTTTACTTTGTCATTTTTTGTCGCTGGCAAGTGTCTTGTATAATCATTGACCCTGCCGCATAGGTATCCCCACCTGATCCCCTCAAGGTGGCCGCAGGACCCTCCAGTACCCCACTTATTTTTAATGCATTATCGGCAGTTTTGGAGTCTTTGGTATCCCGGGTGGAGGTGGCCTGTCAGGGACGGGGGGTTAAGAAGCGACCCCCGCCTACCCCTATTGTTTATCAGATACTTCAGATACGGATTCGGAGCTGGTCAATGCAGTTGCAGGTCCCTCTTAGGGGGCTGTTGTCTCAGGTAATATCTCCTCAGCAGTGAGGAGCACGTTTCTGCCTCCGCCATAGCACAAGAGTGGTGGATGCACTAGTTGTGTCCGTCCGGGAAACCTTTAGTCTTGAGGTTACACCGGCAGAGGTAGCTGAGACTGAGATTCCTTTTTGGTACTTGTTAGCCTACCAAAAGGGCGAAGGATTTTCCTTTACCCAAATGGGGTCGTTTTGAAACGAACCCCTGTTATTTCCAAACGCATGGCTAGGTGCTATCCGTTTGAGGAATTCCTCTTTATAGGATAGACGGTACCACCTGCTGTCTTGCCACAGACTGTTAGGATAAAAGGACCTCGTAACTAACGAGGACCTTCCTTTTCTGCTCATAAAGAGTTGTTCGTTCCGCGAGGGCGGGCGATAAGGCGAAACCCTCCAAAGCCCCTTTAGAGGGGTTTCAAAGGGCGCTGGTCGGCTAAACAAAAAGTCCGGCTCAGCCAAGCCTGAAGATACAGCCTGATGCGCCCCTACCCATCTCTTGGGTGGGGGGGGGATGTCTTCACCGGCTTCTGGAGGACACAGGATCGAGTTTCGATCACTTCCACTGGTGCGATTCTTCCCTTCTAACATTGAACGGTTTCAGGGGTTCTATTCGAACCTATTCACAATGCCCAGGAAAGAGGGCAAGGTGCGTCCAAATCTGGACTTGGGAAGAAATAGTCCATCCGTACAGTGGTGGCCTCCCTGCATCAGGGGGATTTCCTGGCGTCCATAGACATTTAGGAGGCCTATCTTTATATCCCCATCATCGCAGGACATCAGCGTTTTTTCGCTTTCCCAAAGATCATCCCTGGTTCCCACCAGGAGACTGAACTATCTGGGCCTAAGGTTGGATACATCCTGGGCAAGAGAGTTTCTCCTTGCGGAGAAACTCCAGAAGGTTCAGTCAACGATTCGGATGTTGCTGTCTGTCAATTGGCGGGGACTGATGGTGGCCTTCTTAGAGGCAGTACCGTATACCCAGTCTCATACCCGAATTCTCCTGAAGGAGATTCTTTTTTAATTGAATCAGAATTCCGATTCCCTGGACAATCGGATCCGGTTGAGCGAGCGGACCAGGAAGTCTCCGATGCTCAACCAGGGGAAGTCATTTCTTCCGATAGTATCCAGATTACCAATAAGGGTATCGGAACTGAGAGCGATCAGATTTTGTCTGATTTACTGGATCGAGCAGCTCTAGAGCAGCCCGATTCGGATCCAATCGCATATGGCCTCTTCATCCAGAGGTTTTTCTCTAGCTGTCCCTTCATTGGGACATCCCTGATGTGGATCTGTTGGCACCTTGGCTTAACAGGAAGGTGCGGAGGTTTGTAGCTCGCGCCGCGATCCTCTAGCGGACGCAGCAGAAATGCTGATCGCCCCGTGGGGGCAGTATCCGCTACGGCATGCCTTCCATCCTCTCAAGTTGCTGCGGGAACTTCATCGCAGGAATAGAGGTGGAGGGAATTCCAGTTATTCTGGAAATTACGGACTGACCTCGTCGAGCCTGGTACGCCGACTTGGTGAGGCTAGTCGCGGACGCTCCTTGGAGACTTCCTCTCAGGGAGGATTTGCGGTCTCAGGGACCGATCTTCCATCTTGCTTTACAGTCGCTGGCTTAATGGCCTGGCCATTGAGATCCAGGTACTGAAGGACAAGGGAGTGTCAGCTTCAGTTATTCCTACCTCCAGTTAAAGCAAGGAAAGCGACTTCCAGCACATGGAAGTCTTATATTGCATGGTGTGAATCTATTGGATTTCCCCCACATACCTATTCGGTGACCCGAATTTTGGTCTGTCTGCAACAAGGGGTTGAGCAGAAACTATCCTTGAGCACGATCAAGGGTCAGGTTTTCGGCGTTAGCAATCTTCTTTTGGCTAATCATTCCTTAGTGCGGAATTTCATCCAGGGGGTACGACATCTGGCTCCGCCTGTGCGCGCACCCTTACCGCCTGGGATCTTAATTTAGTGTGGTCGGTTCTTCAGAAACTTCTCTTTGAAGATATTAGGGAGATTCCCTTTCTTACATTATCCCAGAAGGTGGCCTTCTTGGTGGCCATTACTTCTGTACGCAGGGTGTCAGAACTGGCCGCATTATCCTGTCGTTCCCCAGATCTGGTGGTTCATAGGGATAAGGTGGTTCTTCTTCCGAATCCATCCTTCCTTCCTAAAGTGGTTTTCGTAAGACGGACTCACTTTTTGTGATCACGGATAGCCCTTGAAGGGGGTTGCCTGTGTCTGCCACAACCTTATCTACATGGATCAGTCAGACGGTGGTACAGGCTTATTCTATTAAGGGTCGGAATCCTCCGTTCCCTGTTAGGGCGCACTTCACTCGAGCGCTCAGTACTTCCTGGGCCTATCGCCATCAGGCGTCAGTGGTCCAGGTATGTAAGGCGGCCACCTGGTTGTCGGTACATACCTTTACAAAATTTTATAAGATTGATGTGATGGCATCGGCGGATGCCTCATTTGGCCGCAAAGTTTTGCAGGCCGCAATTTGAGGAGACCGGTGGTCTACCTCGGGGGTTTTTTTCTGTTGAAAAATTTTTGTGGAGTCTCATCATTGAGGATGAGCATTGTAAACTTCTAGTTGGCACCGGTTGGGCCTTCTAGATTGGATTTGATTTCCATTTTCCCACCCCTCATTTGTGGTACTGCTTTGGGACGTCCCGAGGGTGTTGAATCACCGAGGACTACGTCTGTCAATGAGCGATAGAGAAAAATGGATTTTTGTAAAATCTTACCGTAAAATCCTTTTCTCTTAGCTCATTGACAGACGTAGTACCCGCCCCTCTTTTTTTGAGTTGGGTTGGGTTAAATTCTCTAAACACTGCTTTGTGACATAACTGATTTGCTGTAGCAGGAAGTGAGAGGATATACCCTCTGGGACTGCCCCTAGGGTGTGGCCAGAACGTTTTCTTTCCTGTCTAGTCCTACTCCTGTAGAGGGCAGCATAACCCGAGGGTGTTGAATCACCGAGGACTACGTCTGTCAATGAGCTAAGAGAAAAGGATTTTACGGTAAGATTTTACAAAAATCCATTTTTTTTTTTACTCATAGTAGCAATGCAAATGCACTCGTACTAGCAATGCAAACAAGCATGGTTTTTCATGTTTTTTTGCATTGCTAGTACTTTGGTGGTAATAAATATTTAAAGAGTGATAAACACATTGTGTAATATTTGTGTTGGTTTTAATGTCATGGGTTTGTCTCTTTTTCACTATATTTCTGTTCCTTCTGCACCGCTAGCATTTTTTATGGAGATAGTGATTATTTAAAGGGAAGTGCCTTTACAGTACTGGGTAGATTCTATAGGCAAGTGCCACATGCTTTTTCAGACGGAGTCAGGTTGTATTTAGGATCAGATACTTCTGTGATCATTCTGAATTATTAACCTGCAGTTCTCCCCCCCCACTAAGCTTGATTGTGACAGGCTTCTTTTGCATTCCCGTTGTCTTATATGGGGTGAGAATCCATTAATCTGAACCCTAAAGTGGGGTGCACACTAGCAGAAAATCTGCCGAAAATTCCCGTCCGAGGTAAAATCGTACAATTTTCAGCTAGTGTGTACACAACCTTCAGCAGCCGATGCCGACATTTTCAACGAAAAAAAAAAAAACTGAGGGACAAACACCAACATTTTTATTGTCCGTCCCCAGCACGACCAATATTTGTTTAATTTATATGTAATACGTCTGCGACAAATCAGATATGATGACTGCGATATGATCTGAAGTTGCTAAAGACCTGGAAGTGTAGAAACAAACGTCCCAAAAAATCGAACGAGAAATTTCGTAAACAAAAATGTTTATGACCGCTGAGCCTAAAAGGTTTTGGTTAGATCCTGTACCTTCAGATATCAACTTTTGAACCATCTCATTGTCTGGACTTTATCCTAGACACCCGAGTTGCTTTTCTTCCCAAGAAGAAACTTCAAACGCTTCTTCCAGACTTGGACTCTTATGTCAGAGTCAAACAACTCTTCGCGTTTGCGTGGGTATCATGGGGCTTATGGTAGCCTCCGTCGAGGCAGTTCTGTTTGACCAATTTCACTATAGATTCCTACAACTCTGCATACTGTCATGGGAAAAACTGGTTTGCCTGTTGCTGCGGACAAGATTGTCTCTCGATTGCGGACTCACAAATACAGCTCAGGAGTTAAGGAGATGCTTGTCCCTGATACTGTCCGAAAATTTTAAAGTGATAAAGCAGCAAGGGCGCAGGGATAGGGGAAAACTATATAAAATGTATACACAGACATGGCATCACTCACATTATAGTTAGCTTAGGGTGCAGAAAGATGATGTATACAACCAACCGGTGGCCCCATAATGAAAACATTAATTGTCAGTAAGCTTCAGTAACAATGGTGCCAGACCTGCTTGTTGAGGATGACAGCTAGCAGCAACTATGTGCATGTTACGTGCACCTCAGACTAAACACAGGGACGGGTGGGCAGTGTTGTATTTACAGGCTTCCACCCCCTTTGTCAAGCATGCAACTTTAATGTTGGTATCCACCCAGATGCCTGACTGGCAGCTGGCACAGCCTCTCGGCACTCTGCTGAGATCCTGAGCCAGCCACTCCTGCCCCTCCACAGCCCGGTGCTTCAGTGAGTGTTGGGGCGACAGAGCAGTCAATGCAGTCACCACTCTCTGCCCAGTGAAGACTGGGAATAGAGTGATCAGCATCCATGTGATTGCTCAGTTCTCAGTCTTTGAGCTGGCAGTTGACAGTTGCAGCATCTGACCTTTGCTGCAGCCATATAGGCGAATGAAAATCATTGTTTTTTTTTTTTTTTTTTTTTTATTTCCCACACTTCTCCCACTTCTCCTACACTAAAAATACAGTCTCAAAAGTGGGTTTGCGCTAATATTCCTGGTTCACACTTGTTACCCTGTCATGTGAGTTGACAGTTCAAAGTCGCATTACAACCATTCAATTTGCTGTGACTCAAGTGAAAGCAACATTGAAAAAAGGTTCCTGCACTATTTCTGTGCAATTTCAGCACAACTTGCATTGACATCTGTTAAATGTACAGCCCAGTGCTTTAGTTACGGTTTACAAAAATGGTGAAGGTTTGAGGGATAAAACATATTGAGAGCGACTTCAGGAACCTAATATGGACAGTCGGGAGGAAAGAAGGGAAAGGGGAGACATGACTGAAACCTTTAATTACATCAAGAGGGTGAATAAGGTTCCGGACGGCAGTTTGAATGAAACCAAGATCAAGAACATGGGGACATAACCTCGAACTAACTGGAGGACATTTCAAAATTAATCTAAGCAGAGGTGGGGAGACAATCAATAGTAAATGGCTTCAAATGTGCTTGGGATCAACAGATCTATACTCACACAAAAAAAGTAAATAAAAAAAAAACAAAGTGCAGGATCAATGTACTTCTCAGTCTCTTTCTGCCATCACTTTTCTATGTTTCTAAATAAAGTTGCACATATGTCAGCAAGCTGCACATGAAATCGCACAGAAAGTTGGCTTTAATTTTCCAAAAAATTGTATTCAAGTTTTTCACAAATACCAGGAATACAACAGACAATGAGACATTGTAAGGAGAAGTAATTTGTTTGTGAACATATGACATAGCCAGGTGGTAACAGAGGTAAACAATATAAGCAATACCAAAGTTGGCTTTAAAGTCGCACTGAAGTAGCACAACTTCAAAGCCGCACTGGACTTTGAACCAGGCTAATAGCAATTAATAATGACTATTAAAATGGCACTGACTATTTTCCTCTTTGTATAATTTGTTTATGACCGTTTTTGCTGCATCACAGTGTTATCAGAAGCTTGAAGTTAATATATGTAATATCAAAGCAACAAGTATGTTATTGATACTGACACATCCTCACTAACAGAGACAGGGTTGGGCTTTAAAACTTATTATATGTTTCACCTCTTGTGAGATTTTACTGTACTCCTTTCCCTCATTTATCAGACATTATACAAATGATACTCTGTTCCCTTTTGCACATCTGTCAGTGTATCTGCTTCTCATCTATCTCTCTGTCTACTTAACTTTTCCATGTGTTTACATATCATGGTGCCAGGCTGTGAGCTAATCTCTATAAAGATAGCCAATCTTTATATATTTACATACTGTATGTATACTTTGTACAGCAAATGCACTGTTATATAAGTTGATTTTGGATACTGATTAATTACACAGTCAAGTAGAATGCATTTCACTAATATACGAGAATTAAGGCATGCATGTAAATTTGGAGCAACATAAATATCCTTTAAACATTTGATGTGGATATGCCAATGTCTTCTATGTGGGCATGTTTATTGGTTTGTTGGGAAGGGATGATGTCAACAGATGTATGTGAAATCATTACAACAGCAACATGCCGTTGATAGCAAGTGTCAATGAGTAGAGAGAGGTTTTTAAGAAGGTTCCACTGATCATAGAAGAGGTTGCAGTCAGTGTAAAATGGAGTGTTAGAATGATCTGTAGGTCCAAGGGTAGATTAAGTTGAAGTTATGTGGAAACCCTGACTCGCCACTTTCCAAGGTTAACCTGTGGCCAGGCTATGGCTGTGGGCATTTCACATTTGCATATTCCTACATACAATCCAATATTTCTGCATAGAATGAGATTATCTGCTTTGTGTTTACATTAGAGTTTGGAAGAATGCCAAGTTCAGAATGGAAGGAGAGTTGAGATGGTGAGATAAAGTTCACCTTCTAGGCACATGCAGCTCTGCATGCATGCCAAACTATAAACAATCCTTAAGTGGTGTAAAATGATTGCTTTGTTTGTGTAATTATGTTTTATTGTTTTCTACTTCATGGTCTTTAGAGGCACTGGTGATGTAGCCAGGGGCTCACAGGTGCTCCAGGATGGAAGGCTACATTATCCGTTCATTCCAGTCAGACCTCATTTGTAAACTGCAAGATCTTGTAAATGGGAAAATTTTCTTTTTTTTTTTTCTTCCCCAATCAGTAAGTAATGTTGTTAGGCAGTTTTCACCCTGAAATGGCTTGGAGCCGCCCGGGCACACATGTTTTTATTTATTTTTTGTTGGGGGAACCTGGCTCCATTAGTCACTTGCATTAGACGCAGTTGCACTATGGTCCCTTTCACATAAATGGGGGTGCATTTGGCAGCGGTACCCCTTGCCAGAAATGACATGCTGTATAAAATTTGGCACAACGTGACCACTTCAGTGCATACAGATATGTCTGCCAACATTGTAAACTTACCAGTGGGCAGTTAAAAAAGGACCGTAAAAATGTTGATCACCCCACTGCATGAATATGGATTAGGTATTACTAAATAGAATATATGTAGTCAGGGGGTTTGCTCTAAATTCTTCTGCTGTGAACTTTGGGAAGGAATTTCTCCACAGTGACCTCAGCTATGGCAGTCAGTGCATTATGAACCATTGACGTATATAGCAAAGCAGGAGAGAGAGGGTTAGCCTTTACTTTTTTAGGAAAAAATGGAGATCTGTGTATAACCTAAAGTAAATCTATGCTTTGCCAACATTGAAGGTGAATGAACTAGTTGAGTGAAAAGTGGTCTAGTATGACAGTCATGAGAACTAAACTAAGCTGCCTCTGTCTGCGAATGGCAATTGTTTTCACGAAAGGTGCCATTGTTTTATACATTTTAATATTTGCTCAATGAGGAGTGAGGAAATGTTGAGGTTTGTTCTTGAACATAGTTAACTGTTTTGTATAAAAACGGATTCAGCCTTGACATCTGTATTATCTGGACACTTATTTAAGGATGCACATTGTATTTAGTCACAAGCACATTGACAAACGTGTTTACTATATCACATTTATCGTTCAAACCACAGCAATTTATGGCTTCAAAGTCAGGCAGTGAGAGTCATACATTATGGAAACTGTGTTGATGAGAACTGAATTGTGGTGTGAGCGAGGTCAGTTGTGGACCTAAACTTCATAAAGTAGTTAGCCCTGCTGGCAGAAATGCAGGGCTGTCTTTAAAAATATCCACCTGTGTACACCAAGGACATTGAAAGCTTTGTGTAATAATTATTTTAAATACTTTGAACTTAGTATTCCAATCAACCGAATAATATCTACAGAAACTGTTCAAATCATTTGAACCGCGTACAAAAGAACAAGTTGAAAATGTCAAAGAAAACTTCTGTTTTCCATGAAGGTATAGCCTTGACAAACATACATTCCCCACGACTCTTTGCTATTGTTAGCCATGTTTAATGTACAGTTACTTAAAATTTTACGTTGAGAGATGAAACACAAGAAAGAGCAACACAAACACCACCATAATGCAGTGTTTAAAGGATTCAGATTTAATAGTCAAAAATAAAAATATAAACTCACAAACATCAATACCACGGGAGGTAGGTCAGAAGCACTTAGTCACAACAAATTCCCTTTTGGGCTGCCATGTTGAGTCAGCAAGAAGGTTGTCCGGGGCAGTGGAGTAAACACCTTGAGCATCCAAAGTGGGGAAAAAGGACAGTGCACCTGGGTAAGATGTCACAGAGAATGGAATGATTTTCAAGGAAAGTGCCTCCTCTTTATCAAGTGTTGACAAAGTATGTCAGGAAGAATACCAGAACTGCTTTTTCCACCCTTTCACCCCATGTTGTAAATATTTGTTTATCATGAGTAAAAGGACTGCAAAGAATGATCTATGCTTACAAGCGTTTGTGTTTAAGGTGACATGAATAGTATGGGCCTGTCTGAATATTGTTTTACAAATCTTTAAACACCCAAAACATCTTTCCTACCAGTTTCAATCAGCTGATTTTAAGCTAAATGTGACTTTGGACTAGTGTTTATGGCATATTTAATTTTGAACACTATTCTTTAATGTTATGTACATTTAGCATCGTTAGACAATTTATTAATGTGGCCTTTTTTTTAAACAAGTTTTCCAGTGTTGTATTTTTATCAAACAATTTCCAGCACTCTTGCCAGATTCTTAAAGCAGAGTTCCGACCACGGGGGTCAAATCTAGATAAAAATACTCCTGGGACAGTCAGGGTTAGTACATTCCACAATGGATAGCCTCTGAACTGTCCCGGGTCACACTTAACTGTAAGAAGAAATACTTACCTTGAAAAGTTCTTCTCCAGCGCTGTCATCTCAGGTGCGGGCAGCTGAAGCCAGCGCGTCCTCTTCTGCGGCCTCTTCGGTGACGTCGGAGTCCCACAATGCACTGCACCGGCCCTGCCCGTCACTTCCGGTGCAGGCGCGGCATCCCTGCACAGCTTCTGGGCATGCCCAGAAGCTGTTTAGCAGGGAATGCTGCGCCTGCACCATAAGTGACGAGCGCGGCCAGTGCAGGCGCATTGACTCCTGGGAGCGATGATGTTCAGCTCCCAGGCGTCATCGCAAACCGGAAGTGACGGTGCAGGCCTGCGGCCGCAGAGGGAGGAAGTGGAAGGAAGGTGAGTATATTTTCTTCAATATCAAGGTAAGTGACCGAAAAAATTGGGAGCATCCTTTTCTTTTTCAGGTGGCCTTCAGCAAGCGGATGGCCCACAATCAATTTTTTTAGATTTTGAAGCTGGAACTCCGCTTTAAAGGCCTACACACATTAGAGATTTTTCCAGGCATTGATAAGTCAAGAAGTGTTTCTATATATTTAGGCATCTCTAAAACCCTGCACAATACTCCCTTGCCAAGTCTGCTCAGGAGAAAATGGAAGATGTTATTTCTTGTTTTTCCTGGACAATCCTAATCCTCCCTGTCTTCATAGGTACAGTACAAACATGAATTTTTCCAGTGTGTGCATAGGAAGATTATTGGTGGTAAGGTAGTGCATTTATGGCCATATACCATCTAGTTTTTATTGCAGCTTCAGAAAATAACACAACACCAGATAGTTACTGAATTACAGTACTGAGTGACTATAATGTTGCATACACAAAGCATGATAATTAGACCAACAAATCTTTTTCCCTAGGATTTTTACCCTAAAAGCACCAGCACTGAATTCAGACCCTTTTGCCAGCCTATTGCCAGTTATACGAACAATTTCATCCACTTTAACCACTTAAGCCCCGGAGGATTTGGCTGCTCAAAGATCAGGCCCTATTTTGCGATTCGGCACTGCGTGACCGTAATGGACAATTGCGCGGTCGTGCGATGCTGTACCCAAATGAAATTGACGTCCTTTTTTTTTCCCCACAAACATAGCTTTCTTTTGGTGGTATTTGATCACCTGTGCGATTTTTACTTTTTGTGCTATAAACAAAAAAAAGCGACAATTTTGAAAAAATAACAATTTTTCACATTTTTTTATATGAAATTCTCAAAAAAAAAGTAAAAATCCAAATTTTTTAACATTTTATGCCAATTTGTTGTCTGCTACATATTTTTGGCAAAAAAAAGTTCAATAAGTGTATTTTGATTGGTTTGCGCAAAAGTTATTGGGTTTACTAACTACGGAAATATTTATGTAATTTTTATTTATTTTTTTTAACTAGTAATGGCGGCGATCTGCAATTTTTTTTTTTTTTTTGCGGGACTGCGACATTGTGGCGGACAGATCAGACACCTGACTGACATTTTTTTCACTTTTGGGGGTACCAGTGACATTACTACAGTAATCAGTGCTATAAATATGCACTGTTACTGTAAAAATGACACTGGCAGGAAAGGGGTTAACTTAGTGATCAAGGGGTTAAGTGTGTCCCTAGGGGCGTGATTCTAACTGTCAAGGGGCGTGGCTTGTTAGATCATAACAGAGACATATGATCCTACATAGCAGGATCGCATAGCCTCTGTCATGATCTAAGGGAGAATGACAGGCGGCTGTGTTTACATCAGCCATCTGCCTTTCTCCCTCTCCTGAGCGAGATCGTGAGTGACTGGCGGACATCGGAGCCGCCGGTCACACGCGCGGGGATGTTAGTGAACGCGCGGGGGCAGGAGAGCGGTGTGCGTTCATCCCCTACATGCTCGTGGGTGAGTGACGTACCGGTACGTCACTTTGCCCAGGAGGGGCTGACCGCCGCAGTATATAGTCGTGCGGCGGTCGGCAAGTGGTTAAGCACTTTAAAATACCATTGGGTGATTTCTTTGTTTGATTACAAAGATTTTCCTTAATCAGGAACCACTAGTTGTGTTTCATAATTGGAGTGCTGTTAGTGTCCATTCACACTACCGCGACTGGTCAGGCGACTTGTCAGCCTGACAAGTCGCGGTCCATTGTGTGCTACAGGAACCGTTCTAATAGGAGCGACACAAGTCTCTCCGACTTAGAAAAAGGTTCCTGTACTACTTTGGGGCGACCTGAAGCAACTTGCTCACAGGTTGCCCCCGAATTTGTGCTGCGTTAGTGTGAACTGGCACTTAAAGTGATTGCAAAGTCTTGTGTTTTTTTTAACAACAAACATGTTCTACTTACCTCCTCTATGCAGTTGGTTTTGCACAGGACAGCCCAGATCCTCCTCTTCTCAGGTCCCTCTTGGCTCTCCTGGCTCCTCCCTCCTGTCGAGTGACCCCCACAGCAAGCGGCTTGCTATGGGGGCACCAGAGCCGAACTGCAGCTCTGTGTGTCAATTCAGCCCCCTCTTTCTCCTGAACTGACTTTGATTGACAGCTGCGGGAGCCAATGGCGCTGCGGCTGTGTCCCAGCCAGTCAGGGGGGAGAGTCCTGGATGATCAAGGGACTCGTGGACATCGCAGGACAGAGAAGGACCTCCGGTAAGTATTAGGGGGTGCTGGGGGGGGGGCTACTACACCCAGAAGGTCTTTTATCTTTGCAAAGAATGCATTAATATAAAAAAAAAAAAACCTTCTGACTTTACAACTCCTTTAAGTGACCACAAAAAAATTAATACCATTAATTAATACCATTTGTACTTACTACCATGGAACTTTTCCTTAGTTTTACCTTTGCCTAAAACTGCCCAAAGACATAAGATAGCTAGGTATGTGGCCATCCCTGATATTTAGCTGCATTATAGACCCAGCATGTTGTATTTATTTTTGAAACCAAAGTGTTTCTATTCATTTTTCAATTGTATAGCTCATAATTGTGTTTGGTTGTATACGTGTGTGTGTGTGTGTGTGCGCAATAATATATATTAATTATTTGCATGTGGGAAAATATTATTTTTTCCTTTTGTGTCGTGTACTGCTAAGGAGTCGCTAAGGAGTCCTTAAAGAGACACACAAGTTGTCACATTGCCTCTGAGAATGAGATGTAGACAAACTTCAGTTAGCACCATATGTCAAACATTAACCGTAAAGTTGCACACTGACCAAGTGTAAAGAGAGTCCATACAAAATTGCAGGAAAACATTTGCTCTGCCAAAGGCCCACACAACACTCAACCTCAGAGTGATGTGTCCGTTTATGCTGGAGCAAGAATTGGCTCTAAAACCAGTCTCCGCACCTGATTCTAGCACTATTTCAGACATGCAACAGGTAGCCTGTTTGACTAAAGAAGAATTCTCTGCATGTACAGTATGTCACATTTCCTCAAACAGATTATGGCCTAACCACAGCCATCTTCATCCCAATGCACAAAAATGCCACACCTTTTCTACTCCTGTTTCTCCACAGGAGTTGAATCCCGATGTCAGTCTTGGAAGAAGAAAACACAGTGGGGAATAAAGAGAATATTGAGGCAGTATTGGAGGAAGCTATGGAAGACTTTTCTCCCCCAAATTGCCTGATTGCAAGAGCTTACAATTCTAAAAAATCTGTTTTTTCATCCATGCAAAGAATGCTTTCAAGGAACTGGTCTGATTTTTTTTAGATGTTTTTTTTTGGCAAAGTCTAATCTGGCTTTTTTATTCTCCAGGCTTATAGAATGGCTTGCACCTTGTGGTGAACCCTCTGTGTTTGCTCTCGTGAAGTCTTCTCTTGATTGTAGACTTTTTGACAATGATTCACCCACCTCCTGGAAAGTGTCCTTCACTTGTCTGGATGTTGTGAACTGATTTTTCTTACCATAGAGGATCCTGTTATCATCCACCACTGTTGCCTTCCATGATCATCCAGGCCTTTTTATGTTGCTGAGCTCACCAGTGCGTTCTTTCCTCAGAATGTACCAAACTGTTGATTTGTCCACTCCTAATGTTGCTGCTATCTCTCTGATGGATTTGTTTGGTTTTTGAAGCCTTACAATGGTATGTTTCACTTGCATGGACAGCTCCTTTTTTGCTATGAACCTGCATAATGCATTCAGATTCCAAATGCAAATACCACACTAATGCCTCGTACACACACTCAGATTATCGGACACATTTTCATCCATTTTCTGTTGCATGCTAGTCTCATATTGAAAGTGAAGTGGTTACTTTTGTACGAAAATTTTGTGCGACAGGATTCAACTTCAGATAGGATGTAATGTGTTAAATTGTTTTGTATGTATTTTTTCTGAGCATGCATAGTCTTGCTCTTATGATTTTTTCAGACGAAAACTGTACTAATTAAACGGAATTTGGACGTTGTGTTCCCTTATGATATAAATTTTATAACCTGCACATTCAGCTTTTGTCGTATGAGAATTCGTAATGGGCTGTCGAAAGCACCCTACTAACGACCTGAAAATCGGCAGATCGTCGGACAAAAAATTTACTTCAGATTTTCTTATCGTGTGTACAGGCCTTTAGTTGATCAGAAAAATGTTTAAGGTTTAGTCCAAACACAAGTTCTTTCAAACACCCAAACATTTACCTGTTTAGCAGGAGCTGAATGTCATGTTTAATGGTATTACTACCACTATTCTACATGACAGCTTTCCTCTGTCAATGGAATTGAATTAAAATCAACTCCAGACCTTTTACCTGCCAAATTGGTGAAGAAATAACAAAGGAATATCCCACACCTGGCCATGAAACTGCTTTTGGTTCAATTGTCCAATTACTTTTGGTCCCTTGAAAAAGGGGGATGGCTATTGTTAAGAGCTGTAATTCCTAAACCCTTCCTCTGATTTGGATGTACATACCATCAAATAAAACCTAAAAATGTGCACTTTCAGTCCATATCCATTATGTAACTACAGCTTGAATATGTTTTGGTAAATACCTGAAAAATACTAAAATTGTGCCTGTATCCAAATATATATGGACCGAACTGTATGTTCTCCTGGTATATTGGATGTTAACGTTGATTGTTAGGAGTAAAAGGTTAGTGTGCTCCAAAGCAAAACATGCCTTTTTTAACCCTTTTTTCAGTTTTTCCTCCTCATAAAGCATCACAGAGCTTATACAGTTTGTTTTTTTTTTTTTTTTTTAAATCCTTCTGCTATACAGTATACCCAGTTATTGGACATATGTTGTTTTCAGACTGCAGAAGCTTGTTCAATCCAGTCACTGAAATTACAGTTCTTAAACATCAGAAAATGGATTGCTTACTGAAAATCTCATGGAAGAAGCTGAAGCTATGTCTTCTTTTAGGCTTTGCAGATGCCTGCATGACCTAACTTGAACCTGCTGTGTAAATGTTTCTGTTGTGTATGTTTTTTAGTAAGCCCTAATTTGAAATGTATTTTGTGCACAGAGAAACACTTAGCAAGTCAAAGCCTTAATTGGCCTATTGAACACTGTGGGGTTGATTTACTAAAGTAGCAATTGTACTCATTTTCCACAGAACTTAGTGAATGTGGTAAAGCTTCACTTTGTAAAGTATACCCATTTAGGTGCAAGGAAAAAAAAAAGCATTTTGCTTGCATGTTATTGGATGATGCCCTGTGTGTATGTGTATGTAAAAAAAAAAAAAAAAACATACATGCATATATATATATATATATATATATATATATATATATATATATATATATATATATATATATACACACGCTATGTTACCAGATGTGTTGGGACGACTGCATTTACACCCTTATTAACTTCAATGGCATCACAGTCTTAGCCTGCAGGGTTTAATATTGAGTTGGCTCACCCTCTGCAGCTAGAACATCTTCAACTGTCCTGGGAAGGCTGTCCACACAATTTAGGAGTGTGTCAATGGGAATGTTTGACCATTCTTTCAGAAGCATGTTTGCGAGGTCAGGCACTGATATTAGAGAGAAGTATTGGCTCACAGTTTCCCCTTTAATTCATCCCAAAGGTGTTTTCGCTTTAGTTTATCGACGGATACAGCACTCCATACATCATAACTACTGGGTTACATTGCCTCCTTCAGGAGTAGGACTAGACAGAACAAAAAGCACCTGGCTACACCCATGGACTGTCCTCAGCTTGGTATATAACCCCCCTCTCTGCTCTAGGTAATCAGTTTTAATCTGTCTAGTCAGGAGTAACGACCTAGGCTCCCAGCTGGAAACTCTTGTCCTAGCAATATTTTTTCTCCTTCCTTACATCTTTTTTTGTTTTTTTTCTCTCGGGAGATCTACAATCAACTGCAGGGCCGGGCGACGGGCTGGATAATCTAGATCCAGTGGTCCCCCCAGCCAGCGAGCGTCCAGACCTTGGCTATGCTATAGGTCGGACGCGACATAGCCTCACAGACAGAGGCTGGCTCGCGAGTTAAACGCCTTGCAGGGTCGCATACAATCGTGCTTGGGTCGGAGTCACAGCAGTCCCTTGGCCAACAGCTCCCCCACTTCGGTGGCAGGGATTAAGTACAGTAAGTACAGTCCCCCCTTTTTTTTTTTTTTTTTTTTTTGCGGTGGACGCAGTTAACCTCCAGGGATGGTCGGACCTGTCTGCAGGTTCCCTCCTCTATCCTTAAAAATCCCTCCGTGAGCTGGGCTTCCCCCACTCTTTTCCCCCTTTTCTGGGCCTGGAGTCTGGTGGGGGTCCCAGGGCAAAGAATGCAGCAGAGACCCCTGGGGTCTCCCCCGCTATCTACATTCTGTAAGGGTCCTGGGATAGTGTGTCCTGCCCTGGTTGTCTGGAGGGATCACAGTTTAGGAGACCCCTAGGTGCATGCCCTGCTGTCTGCAGTGTGGATATAGTGCAGGGGGTTCCCAGTGCAGAGACCGGTGCAGAGTGCGCAGCGGAGTCACCCCTAATGTGTGTCCTACCTTCGGGGGAAGGGGTCCTCAGAGGGTGCAGGAAAGACCCTGGCAGCATGTTTCAACATTTGTAGCTGATGATGGCCATTTTTTTCCTTAGTCTGGCTGGTCTCCAGTTGGCGGCCATGTTTGTGTAGCCTGATGATGTCACGGGGGCTATTTTCCCTTAGTCTGGCTGGTCCCTGCATGGAGGCCGTGTTTCTGTAGCCTGATCATGTCACAGGGGCCACTTTCCCTTATTTCGGGGAGATGCTGGAGACGACAGAAGACTCGTGGGGATGCCGAAGCTCCTCTTCCTCTTCTTCCTCCATTTCTGCTTCCTGTGCCCGGGACACATGAACAGGGATGGCGTCCATGGTGATACTGGGTCCGAATTCTCGGCGCTCCTCAGATCGGTAGGTTGAGTCCTTGGGGGTCCCTTTTATCTCTCTCTGCTGATAGGTACCCCTGAGCCTTGGGGGTATCCTTTAGTGGTTCCAAAAGATAATTTTTGTACTGTAAGGTCTTCCTTTCCTTATCCAGCCTCAGGGTCACATCTCCCCCACTGACCCCTCATGGAGGTGGCAGGTCCCTCAGAACCCTAGCTTCTCATAGTTGCACTGACGGTGGTCCTGCAGGCCTTAGTGTCCCGGGTGGAAGTGGCATGTGGGCAGAGGCCCAGGAGGAAGCATCCCCCCACCTTTCCCTGATCAGTCTGGCTTATCTGATTCTGAACCTGATGTGGACGTGGCCTGTCCAGGGGGGCTTAATATCACACCCCCAAATCCATCTGATAGTGAGGATGATTTCTTCATGGTTGCAGCGGCAAATTAAAAAGAAGCACTTATCACTGCTGTGCGTGAGACTTTAAAAATGGAGGATGTTGCTGTGTCGTTTGGTACGCATAAGTCACTTCACACTCCAAAGGTGTTTCCTCATGTGTCTTATTTTAACAGTTTTCCATTTAAGGATTGGGAACAACCAAAATTACTCTTTGTGGTCCCCAAACGTTTTCCTTTACGTTACCCTACTGGTCCACCAGTGGTGGACCCTCCTGTTTCTAGATTGAACAAAGCTACCATAATCCCATTAGAGGAACCCCTGTCCTTTAGGGACCCAGCTGACAGGAAAGCGGAGGCAGTGGCACGCAGCATGTTTGACATTGCGGCCAGTCTTTGCCTCAGCCCTGGTGTCTCAGACCCTAACTGAATGGGCCAAGCATTTGCGCCAGGGCCTGGGGGGGGGGGTGAGCAGATCCCTGCTGCTTATTTTTATTTAGTGGACCAGTTGGTCCGTGGGCTGCAGTTTATTTGTGATGCAGCTTTGGATACAGCTCCTGTGCTGTCCAAACTTTCTGTTTCAGCGCTGGTGATTAGACGCGTGCTGTGGCTTAAGAATTGGTCCGCAGACCAAGCCTCTAAGAAAAATCTCATTGGTCTGCCCTTTCAAGGCGATCGCCTGTTTGGGGCTACCCTGGATGACATCATTAAGGGTATCCCGGGGAGGGGGGAGAAGAGTAACAAAGTCTGCCATAGTCTAGGAAAGGGAAGGAGCCTTGTTCAAGACGGGGGCCCTCCTCCTCAGCACATAAAAAATGATTTTGTGCTTCTGGGACGGACAATAAGGGAAATGGATCTTTCAAGTCTTCTCCAGGAGATTCCAAACAAACTCTGGATATGACGCTGAGCACGTGCACTCAACTTCTTTGGTCAACCATGGCGAGGCCTGTTCAGAGTGGAACCTGTCCTGTTAAACCGCTGTATGGTCTTGGCCACCAAGCTGCAGCTCAGTTTCAGGGTCTTGGCAAACCTCTTATAGCCTAGGCCATCTTTATGTAGAGCAACAATTCTTTTTTTCAGATCCTCAGAGAGTTCTTTGCTATGAGGTGCCATGTTGAACTTCCAGTGACCAGTATTAGAGAGTGATAGCGACAACACCAAATTCAACACACCTGCTCCCCATTCACACCTGAGACCTTGTAACACTAATAAGTCACAGGACACCGGAGAGGGAGAGGGCCCAATTTGGATATTTTCACTTATGGTGTGCTCACTTTCGTCACCAGTGGTTTAGACATTAATGGCTGTGTGGTGAGTAATTTGAGGGGGCAGAAATTTACAGGGTTATACAAGCTGTACACTCACTACTTTACATTGTAGCAAAATGCCGTTTCTTCATTGTTGTCACATGAAAAGATAAATTAAAATATTTACAAAAATGTGAGGGGTGTACTCGTGTGAGATACTCTGTGTGTGTGTGTGTGTGTGTGTGTGTGTGTGTGTGTGTGTGTGTGTGTGTGTGTGTATATATATATATATATATATATATATAAAATGTGTGTGTTTGTATTGAAATCTTGCCAATCCTTAGATTTAGTAGCAGCACTAGCTACCTTTTTGTTTTTTGTTTTTTCTGTGACATCCTGAAGCGCTGTACTGTCCATAGGAGAACAATTGAATCGCCCTAGAACAGGGCTCTCCTACACATCGCCCTCTCTTCTTTTCTATGAAATAAGGGGCAGATGTTTTTTTGTCCATGGGATAGCTAGGAACAATGCTATCTGACAAGGATGCAACACAGAGAGCACAGGAATTTTTCAACACATACAGCTTCTGGCAGGATCAATAGGCTAAAATACTTTTACTACTAAAACAAGCTTTGGCCATACTTCTCCTTTAAATATTCCATTGAGTGTTTGGCCATACTTCACCTGTGGGTCACAGTAGTGCAGTTAGTTCTGTGGTAGCTGACTTCACAGAGCAGGTCCAGGCTCCAAAAAGGACCTGGTCTTATTGCTGGGGTTCGCTCAGAAGCCTGGACTGAGAGCTTGCTCAGCCAACCAACAAATTGCTGAGAGCCTTAGCCAGCTTCTCTCCCGCCCCCTCCACAGCCCAGCTCTCCAGTGAGCACTTGAGGGCCAAAGCAGAGAGCCGCTGACTGATGATCACCAGCTCTCTGCAGGCTGAGGACCAAGAACTGAGGAATCAGTGTTTGATTGCTCAGTTCTCAGTTTTAGAGACATCGGGGGGACAGCTGCAGCTGGGATCAGTGCTGCAGCCATTTATGTGAGTATGATTTTTTTGGTTTTCATATTCCCAAACTACTCTTTTTAACAGACCTAAAAGGGGAAAATAGGAGAAGTTCATTCTTAGGGGTTTATATACACTTTAAGGCTTTCTCTTAATGCCATGAGTCTGTGATGGACCTTTAGCATAACTATGCTGTGTCATTTGATATCACATTATATGGTATTCAGATGCAAGTGACTAGTAGAAGGTCACCAGCCACTATATGATTTGTATTGATTAGGTTTTATATAATGGTGTGTGCTTTTCTATACCTAACCATGTTATCACTGGCAACACATAGTTACAAGATTTTTTATGGTAATTGAAACCATTAAAACTTTTTTTTTTTTTTTGAAGCAGAATTGCTGACTGCTGGTCTTTAGACTGTAATGTGCTACACATTTATCATCTATAAATAACTCAAAGAAACTGGAATGAAGTCCACAATTACATTTTATATTGTTTAACCTCTTTACAAATAGTCCATTGTGTGAGTATGCAGCAGTTTCAATAAGATGCAGTACCTACTTCATTTTTAGAAACATGTTTCTGACAGTAGCATGTTGAAGCGCTTGCAAGAATGGCTTATCTGCTAATTCCTTCTGCGGTATCCAACTAATGCTTTTGTGAGATTGTAAAATGAGAATACATTATGTGCATTGAACGCATCCAATTCCCTGTTCCTCAAGTGTAGAAAAACAGATGTCTCTCCCCCTTGAGAGAAATTGTTGTGTTTTTGGCAGGAATTATGTGACACTAAAATGAAGGTTGAAGTGAGGCCACTGTAAACGTCTAATGCTATTAGATACTTTCATAATCTGTTGCATACGGAAAGTTTTGGATGCTAAAATAGTGTCTCAACACAGAGCTACCAGGGTTACCTTGTATATACTGAATAAGCAAATGAACAATAAATACCTTGATAAATATCTCTGATTAAAAAATCGGTCATGTCTTACCTTCTCTACAAAATCCCTGTGTCTCCTCTGTTCTACCGTGTTCTCTAATATTTCTGAGTATCAGCTACAGCACAAGTGGCTCTTGAGTGCAGATAACTTTTTCTGCTCTCCAGGCCTCCTATGAAGCCCAACTCCAAGAAAACTAAAACTCTTCCCTTGCAGTGGGACTGACCCCCACACTGCAAGGTTTAACTGCTCATTTCTGGGTATGGAATGGTAAAGCTTCTTTTTTTTTTTTTTAAACCATTTTCCCACCAGAGATCCTCTACACATGCTCTAGCATTGAACTTATCTTCAGTGTTGTCATGATGACCTCCGGGTACATTAGACCAGTGGTCCTCAACTCCAGTCCCGGTCACAGGTGATCTAATTTGCTGCTCAGTGATTGCAGTATTCTAGTCTGCATCTCCCCAAGGTAATACTTAAAATCTGGCCTGTTAGTGGGCCCCGAGGACCGGAGTTGAGGACCACTGCATTAGACCATTGACGTGCAGGGGAGATAAGGCTGCAAGGATCGGCCTAGCAGCACGAGGATCAGGTAAATAAAAAGTACTTTTCCGAATCCCCTAGACCCTTCCAGTGCAGACCCACTGCAAGGCAGGAGTTTTAGAATTCCTGGAGTAAAGCTTTAAAGTGGTTGTTTAGTCATCTATGACAAATCATGTAATGCCCTTTCTTACATGAAGATCTAATGTGCATTGTGTCTGTTTTTTTTTTTTTTTTTTTTTTTATTAATTCCGCAAAATACCTTATTTACAGCTCCCTGTGGCACTCACGTGTAATCACACTCTCCCTCCTTGATCTGAGCACTACAGTGGCAGGAGCTGTTTCAATGCTTCGGGGGGTCACATGAGTTCCCCGCGGTGCTGTAAATAAGGTATTTTGCGGAAATTTTTTTTAAAAACACACACTGCACACTACATCTTCATGTAAGAAAGGGGGTTACGGGATTTGTCACTAGTAATTTTACCCGCTGTAGTGGCCAGAGGAGTGGGGAGGATATAAATACCACAGACTCCCAAGCTGACAGGCAGGGAGGGAGGGGGAGAGAGGAGAGATAGCAGAATGAATTAGGCATGTAAACTGACCATGGTAATCGGGGATCAGCAACCATGATAAACAGGGTCAGCACAGACGGGAACTGGCAGGATGAACTAGTTTTTTTAGGGATGGACAAATGACATGGCACAAGGACTATGATGTGTATGATGTGTATCCTGCTGTAAAGAATCAGGATTTTTTTTTTTTTTTTTTTTTTTTTTTTTTTTTTTAGGGTTACAACTTAGGGTTACAACCACTTTAACTCAGGAGGTTCTTAGCAACCAGTGGGTGTCTACCTAGAGCCACTATGAAGCATAGAGGAGGAAACATTTTATTTACAGAGCATAGGCCACAACCAAAGTGGCAATGAGCAAGAAATATATGCTGAAAAGCTCTAAAAGGGTAATTAAGTCTAGACAAAACTTACTAAAGTAAACCAAGGAATTTCTTATTTTGGCTGCACCAACTTTACAGAACTTTAAGCGTTTGTATAGCCAAAACCTTTTCTTTTTTATTTTTTTTTAAGTGTTAAACAGTACATGCATAATGGGATATTACTTAAAAAGGTTTATACCTTCATTAATATACAGCAGAGCAGATGAAAAATGATAGTGTATGAGGACACAGCGTTGAAGAAATATTCTGTTGCTTCTGGGAGGTTTGTTATGTGGCTTTAGCAAGCTGTCCTGTTCTGGAATTCGGAAGTGTCTGCTATAACGAAGACCATTGCAGCTTTTTTCCCTAAAGCCTTCAGAATTCAGGGGGGCTAAAACAGCCAATTCTATTTATTTTAACCTGAACTTCTACTTCATGCTATAGATATGCTTTATGGTAGATCCTGTCAACATTTTCAGAATCTAATATTACCCTTCCAGACTAAACTATATGTTACGATTGATCTTTCATTGTCGTTGGTTCAGTCGAGTATTCAATGTTAATTGATAGAGTGAAGTTCCACTTTAAAGACTATTTGTAATCCCTATGCTGCCAGCATTAGTAAATGGATAGGAAAGTATATCCTATTTGTTTTTAAACGTATTTTTTGTTTTTTTTTTAACATTTCTTCAGTTACTTTTTGGTTTGCAGGCTAGGGGGAAAATGATGTCATACATCCCAGGAGACATCAGGAGGGTAGAAAGGGTCTCCCCAGCACAGCACAACATTTTGCTTGCATGCCTGAGCTAAAGGTAGATAAATGATAGGTAGTAAATGCTACATTAATCGTCTGACCTTACCCAAGATGGCCACGACCAGAAATGCTAGAGGGTGTTTTTCCAAATGATTTCTCAGCAAAATAAAGCATGGATACATGGAGGAATGGGTGAGTTTGCATTGAATAGTAAAAATGAACTATTGTTTGTGGTGTTCAGATGAACTGAAGTTAGGCTTTACAAATCAGTCATTCGGTTCTAGAGCAGGCGTTGGCAACTCAATAGCAATCTACCCTTTATTTGGGGGCAGATGACGGGATAGGTTGTGTCCCTTCCTCGCTGACCCCTGGAACCCGGTCAGGGGCAGTGGTAGCATTTACTGGAACAGATCTTCTTTATTTTCCTCCTGCAGCAGCTGAAAGCCAGCTGCTTCTCTCTCTTCCACTGACCTTAAAGTGGTTGTATCCTCATAAACTAAAAAAAAACACAAACCCTGCAGGAGAAAGGCATGATGAGCTAGTATGCAGTGCATACTAGCTCATAAAGAAATACTTAACTTAAAAGGAAGCACCAACACGGATGCCCGGACACCGCTGAGGGAGCTGTCATGTTCCTTCGGCATCTCCTCCGGGTTTGGCGGCTCCGGCCACTCACAGCGCCGGAGCCGCCAAACCCGGACGTCACTCCTGTGCATGCGCACGGGAGTTTACTTTCCGGCAAGAAGCCGGCAAAGAGCTCTGAAGGTCCACCGGACCAGCAGCTGAATGCAGGGCGAATATCTCCTAAACCGTGCAAGTTTAGGAGATATTCATTGTACCTTCAGGTAAGCCTTATCATAGGCTTACCTGTAGGTAGAGGTTTAATGGCGGAGTATACTACCGCTTTAAGCTGCTGCAGGAGGAAAATACAGAGGAATCTGTTCCAGGAAATGCTGCCACTGCTCCTCTCCAGGTTCTGATTTCTTCTGCTTCCTGGGGCCCCCCGTGTGCTCCTTTTATCTCTTCTCCCTACCATAACCCTGCGGCACCTTCTCCTCTCCCACCATCTGCTGAGGTAATCGTTTCAGAATGGAAAGCAGGGGAAGGGGCTGAAAAATTTGTAATTTACCACCCCCTTGCTTTTATAAATGAACGCAGTGAGTGATCAGTACTGATCACTTGCTTTGTTAATAACTGAAGGAAAGTAAACTGTGCTTACAATATAGCAGTTTGTGAATGAATAGGGAGAGAGACCCCTGATATTTAAACCAAAGCCCCCAAACAGGGCTGTTGAAGAAAAAAAAAAAATATATATATATATGTGTGTGTATATTAAACGACTGACACTGTCCACTGCTCTACTGACTGACACTGTCCACTTGTAAGGTAAGCAAGCTTATATTTTTTTTTACAGTGTCATTTGTTTTGTTTTTTTTTATATATATTTTTTATATTTTCCTTAGTATTAGTCTTGATAGTTCATTTATTTAAAAAAAAAAAAAAAAAAGTGCCAAACCCTGATGGTCTCTTTTTTCTTATGTTCAGGTAGATCTCTACCCCTCAGGGTTGCCTCCCTGTTCTGTAGGGTTATATAGTCCTAAATTATTATTTTTTTTTTAAGGGGAAATGAAACATTTGACCTTGGTTACCAATCAAATTCTATCTGGTCTCTTCCAGGTATATGTAAGACATTTAGATTTAATGCTTCCCTTGGTTTTTCAACATGCCAGTTACAGTATGTTGACGGGTCAACCAAGAAATGTAACAGATATAAACACTGGGTTGACTCATTGTATACAGTTATGGTTCACTTATATATGGTGTGAAAATATGCTACACAGATTTTTTAGTGTAAACACATTGTGACTGGATTAACACAGATTAGCTGGTGTATTTTTATAGAGCAGGTGTGATGGATATCGATAACAGTCAGGGAAGAGAGTTAAGTGTTAATGTAACACATCATCAGACTTGTGAATAGAATAGGTTAGTGTTGACTTGCTATCAGTTCTCCTGATCTAGAACATGTTTTCACACCTCCGTTTGTAATTTTCTGAACACACATGATATATACAGCTTGTTAATCCATGTGAATTTACACCTTTACACTAGTTTCCCTTGCATGTTTTGTACAGTGTGCTCTTGACAATATTATAAGTGTTTTCTTTTTTTTTGTTTTTTTAATACACAATTATTCACTATATGTGTACTATTAAATGTGTTCTCTGCTTTTGGCAGTCATATTTATTTAGCCAACACCATAGAGGTAGGTGCAAAATTCTCCAAAATTGTTATGAAGCATTGTTTTAAAGTGGATTTCTGTTGTTTGTGGCTATCCAGTAACATATTCAACAATTTTCCCTCTGTGCCTAAAAAAAAGTTATATGTGTATATCATTTTTTGACTGTCCTAATGACGAAACACGTTGGGATGTGGCTCTTTGTCAACTGGAAGTGGCACAATAAGCTTTTACTGGAAGTGATGAACCGTAAGTGATGGAGAGCTGGCTTTATAAGACCCCGGTCTTACGGCATCATTACTCACTGTCCGATATCCAGGTGTACAAGTCGTGAAATGATTTATGTTTGTGAGTAATGTTTTAATTGATATAAATAAATTAGTCTTTTAATGATACTGCATTATTGTGGATCTGTTTTAGTTTCTTGTGAGAGTAAATATTGACTAGATGGAAGTAATGCTGATAATGGATACAATATAAAGTGTATATAGCCAATCATGAGAATGAGAGGCAATTAAACCTGGTGACTGAATGTCCTGCAGGAAGCGGGTGTCACTGAAGCACGTGATGTTGTGTGGAGGTTTCACAACAGGAAGACTATTTTTTTTAAGAACATGCAATTTGGACACATTAAGGGAATAATGAGTGGACACTGGGTGTTTTATTTATATATTTTTTATTTTTAGTCATAATTCTGATTAATTGGACAATTTTTTGATATATTAATATACTGTAAATTATTTTTTTTTTCAGAGTTTAGTTTAAACTTTATTGCCAACACAAGGGAGCACATAATTTCCCAACCTAGGTGATAGCATAATGCAGGTAATAGGTTATTTTTATAGGGACATC
Source organism: Pelophylax lessonae (assembly GCF_965119305.1). Lineage (NCBI taxonomy): Eukaryota > Metazoa > Chordata > Amphibia > Anura > Ranidae > Pelophylax > Pelophylax lessonae. Next base: position 347,329,016 of record NC_138772.1, read on the forward strand.
AGAGATTTATTAGACCCATATTGTAACCACTGCACTTTTGTAGCCAGGAATAGTAGTTTATAGTAATAGTTTTGAACCCAGAAGTGCTCAGCAGTCAGTGCTTCCGACTTCACTCTTCACAGGGGAGATCAGACTGTGGAAGATTGCTGATTTGCTGACGATATTTATCCTGACGCCCATCGTGATGATCCATGGGCCCACAGCAGTAATACCTGGACATGGGGGGAGGGGTGGCATCATCTACTTCAGCATGCTTTGGCAACCGGTGGTCTGTGTACAATGTAACATGTCAGTGACAGTGTTTTTCAAGTCCAAAACTTTAGTTTAAGGGCTGAGGAACATTTATTATTGTAATTATTATTATTTTTAACTATCCTCTCGGGCTCTATTGTAGAGATTTCCCTCAATTGTTTTGACAGACAGAAGTCAGGAAAAGTCTGAAACAACAGAGACAGGGATAACAAACTAACAGGGGCTCTAACATTTTCCTACTCTACTAAGGGAAAATTTATTTTTGTGTGGCTGTTGGAAATATGTCCTTATTTCCTGTTTGGCAAAATGTTGTAAAATTTCTCTAACAGTGCTCTGTAGCTGTAAAAACCTGGCAGGGTGTTCTAACGGTTTCTTTCTTCATTAAGAGTGATGAAAATAAGTTTTTTTGTTTGACTTGCCCTTTAAATAACTTGGAAGCCTTATTTCCCCCCTTGTGTTACTGTTTTTGTCAGTGCCAGAATGGAACTGAAAAGCACACCTAATGTAATATAAACAAAAAAAAAAAAAAAAAAAGACCAGACCTACTGTGGTTGGCAGCACTCACAACAGGGAACACACCTCATAGATTAAAGCTTGATACACATTATACAATTTATTTTAGATTTTTTCCTTCAGATTTACTAAAACCATATAAAATGAGGTCAAACCTAAACACTTTCAATTTGTATGCAATTTAGGCAGGCCCTTGCATTACATAGTTGAAGGTAAATCTAAAGGAAATCAAACAACACAAGTTGTATAGTGTGTATCCATCTTAATGGGCCATACACACTATACAATTGTCTTTAGATTTTTTCCTTTAGATTTACCAAAACCATATAATATGAGATCATATCTAATCACTTTCAATTTGTATGCAATCAGGCAGGCCCCTGCATTACATAGTTGAAGGTAAATCTAAAGGAAATAAAAAAAAAATGTTGTATAGTGTGTATCCAGCTTAAGGGTGAAGTCCTTCACAGGGTGGTCTGGCTTAAATGGCCTCCAGCCATTGTATACACAGCTCCAAGAAAGATTTTGCCAGCAACTTCAGAATCTTCACTACAAGGCTATATGCTGAAATGCGTCAGCTGTTTTTAATCTTGACCATCATGTAGCAAATAAAGATTGTCATGGGATTTTGCAGTTGCTGGCTACATTTTTCCTGGAGCAGCTCTGCATAAAAACCAATAAGCTTCCAGGTTTTATTGTCAAAGCCTAATTCAATAGACTGAAGTTAGAAGCTGATTGGCTACCAGATTCAGCTGCACCAGATTTTGCACTCTCCAGTTTTAGAAAATCAGCCTACATGTGTCCTTGACACAAGCCTATAATGCAGAAACAAAAATGATTATCTATTGGTAGAAATCTTTCTTCACTTGGTAGTGGGTATGTGTGATAAACTGGGAGATGTATAGGTTTTATTAAACCAAGGGTAATTTAAGCTACAGGATGTAACACCAGGCCAAAACTACTTCCAACATGCAAGCCCCTCTGGCAGATGCCAGTTATTTTTTTTTTTGTTGAGTCTGGACCAAGTTCCAAAGTAACAGGTTCCACCATTGCATTTATTGTAGCAATTGTTATTACGTAATGAATTACCATGTAACTTTTTTTTAAAATGTATTTTCTTCTTATGGTTTACTGATTTTTCAGACATGGATTTACCTTGTTTAGTTAATGAGAATCTCGCTTTCTGTATAAGTGTCATATATGTGTATATATATCATTTTTTTTTTTTCAGCATGAGAAGCAACATAAAGTTTTATTACTTGAAATTAGGAGATCAAGTTTCTGTTGGTCATTACAGAATAGCCTTTCCTAAAACACCACTACTTTGTTGTCAGGGTTTCGTAATATCTTTACAGTTGGATGGAGTTCAAGTCTATGTGCAATGCTGTGTTTTATAATTTAAACAATAGACTGGCGGGAACATTACACAGTGGCGGTAGTTGGGCACCCACGCTGAGGATTTAAATCATGAGGAAAACTTGACTCATGCTGAGCCTAGCAGTCACCAGAACAATCTAGCTGACATCTTAACCACATCTAGTAAACTTGCAGCTCATTTATTTTGTTATGTTAACTCCTTGAAAATGGACTTTAGACTACAGAATTATAAGATGCAGCGGTATGCTTTGCATTAAGCTTTACTCTGCTCTTTAATTCCTCTTATGTTTGGAACACACAGTGCAGACAATGCACATGGGGGATTCTATTTATTTTTATGTTTTTTTTTTTTCTTTGCTAAGACTTCAAACACACATTTGTTCCATCTTTTTTGCCAATCATAATTTTGTTCCCTATTGAAGGGATCGTCTTCAGACTGTAATCTGCTGTTTATTACATTCACCCTCTTTAAACCTTCTTTTCTGTCACTTTTATTTAAGCTACAAATATGTATATGTAGCACAATAAAATATTAATCCAGATATAAAAATGTGTAGGTTACGTCAAAAACTACTTTACAGAGGAACTAAACACAATTATTTTTTTTTTATTTTTTTTTTTTTTTTAAGATTTGGATAGACCGGTGAGATCTAGGTGCAATCACTTGTAGTTTTTTTTTTATTTTTTTTTTTTTTTTATTGATGCCTATGTCCCCCATAAGGAGATTCACTCTATCTATTTGTTCATATTACCTGTGTGACAATGAATGAAAGTGAGGACAAATCCAAAATTTTGAGTTGGCACTAGAACAGGGATAGAAGGAAAAATATAGATTATAAAGATAAGTCCTAGAATTACAAAACTGTATTAAAAAAATGTGGGTTGCGGGCATTTTAATGCAAGCTGTAATTTTCTCTAAAAGCGATCTCAAACATGTAGATATCTAGTAAATATATTGCTGCGTCTCATTAGGCAGATTCCCTTCACTTTCTGTCCTGTAGACTCAAAACAAAGTGAGAGGATAGCTTTCCAGTGTGAGGGAAATCCCCTTATAGATAGTGGTCACAAGAACAAAAATCCTGATTTTTTACCTACTCTGGTATTTCATATTCTCTGCATTAATCTCCTGTTTGCCATAGAGCTGCAGTCCACAAACAGCCACTGATGCCTCTTCAGGTCAGTATAGCGCATGCCTTAATTGTTCAGGTCTTAATGGGCATGTTACATGTTACACCCATATTTAGGTTGTAACATTCCCCAGGTCTTCTCTCCCCACGATCTACTGGTCATGGGTTCAATGCTCTGCAACAGGCTTATCAGAAAATAAAATATTGCACAAAGCAAGGTCCAAAAGGACATGGATGAGCAAGTTTGGGTTGAAGGAACTTGACTGGCCTGCACAGAGTCCTGCCTTAAACCTTATAGAACACCTTTGAGATGAATTCAAGTGAAGACTGTGAACCAGGCCTTCTCATACAACATCAGTGCCTGACCTCACAAAAGTGCATCTGGAAGAATCATCAAACATTCCTGTAGTCACACTTCTAAACCTTGTGGACCACCTTTCCAGAGGATTTGAAGCTGTTCTAGCTGCAAAGGTTGGGCCAACTCAACATTGAACCCTAGGGACTAAGACTGGAATGCCATTAAAGTTTGTGTGTGTGTGTGTGTGTGTGTGTGTGTGTGTGTATAAAGGCAGGTGTCCCAATATTTTTGACAATATATTGTATGTGTATATATATGTGTGTGTGTGTGTGTGTGCGCGTTTGTATATACATTCCAGTTGAAGGAAAAATCTGGCAACCGAACTAAAAGGGGGGGAAGTAGACAGGGTAACTGCATGTTACTTGTGATTACTCTTTATCCTGTATACTTCCCCCCCCCCCCCCCCCTTTAGTTATGTTGCCAGATTGTTCCTTCAACTGGATTATCGTTTTGCTTAAAAAAAAAAAAAGTTATAGGTTACATATTTAGCATATTTAGCAATCTCTGCTGCATCTTAATGCATCCAAATCTTCATGCTCCAAAATCCAGTAAAACACAGCAGTAAATTGTGTCTGAAAGTGTTGAAGCCTGGTCAAAAAAGGTTAATATAAAGTTAAATACTTTACAGTAAACCAGTAATGTGTCCTTAACGGCAGGTATATTTTCCGATATTTGAGTTATGGTCCCTTTAAGAGGGACATTTTGAAGACTTTGTTGAGTACTCGTGTTCTCACCTACATGCAGCGTGGGCCTTTCCGGAGTCGTCCGGTTGGAAAGAGAGGACCGATTTGTCAGTACTCTCTAAATAGGTAAGTTCTTCTAAGGGACCCGGAACATTGGAGGTTTGAAGTGTTTTCGAAGGGAAGAACCTCCAAACCCTGACAAGGATGCTGGTCCTGGAGGGGTAAACTTCTTTAAAGGAAGTCTTGAAAGGCAGCAGTAAGGGATCAGCATCTATGTCAGTGAGGTTGAGTGAAGTGGTCCACAGGTTGTGAGAAACTTGTTGCTGAGCCTTCACGGCTGTCCAGCACCCTGATTCGAGGAGGAACCCTAATCCCAGTGGGGGACCAAGAGATTGGCGGTAAACCCTTTTATTCCCGGAACTACAAACTACACTATTTTTGGCTGAAGAAAGCTCTTTGTTTTTACTTGCTTTGAAGATATAAATAAAGGGGCTTTTACCATTTACCAAACTCGGCTGACTGATGTTCCTGGGCCACTTCAGAATGCAACACAACTAGCAAATGGTGTGATATTGCCCCCCACCCCCACTTTATATTTCTTAAAAAAAAAAAAAAACTTGTCCAAAAGTCCTTTTTTCTATGTGGTAATGGAAAGCTGGAGCTGTTGCTTTTGTCTTGTTTTTGATGGTACAATCTCCATGGAAGTTACATTAATTATTCACCAAATTAGTGAGCCACTGACCTAATTACTAGTAGTTATTCATATTTATCTGGATGTGCTTTGTTATGTAAAAGATGTCCTGACCTGTAGAATCCACCCTCCTTTTTTTGGCACATTTGTTTGTAGAGAGGTTGTTTTGCAATCCCAATGTACAGGTCTTTGCATTCTTCACAGCACTGCATATACCTTCTTCACTTCTGTTGGGTGATTTGGTTGTATAAGCTCTGTCTCAGTGTGTTGCTGGCTTTAAGGGCTCTTTCACACGGAGCGGACCGCATTGCTATCCGCTCCGGTGCTTTTTTTTTTCTTTTTTTTTCACGGGGCGGATGACACTTGTGTCATCCGCTCTGTATGTCCGCATATCATCCCTATCCGTCATGTCCGCATATCATCCCATCCGTTGGTGGATGATATACGGACATAATGTATGTCTATGGGCATTGCGGATGTTAGCGGATGACACCGCTGACATCCGATTTTGCTTCCTTTCCGTTCTTTCAACGGAACAAAAATAGGGTTCTGTTCCATTCCAAAAAACGGAACAGAACTGAAACGAAGAAAATTGACATACATTATGTCCATAAAGCATCCGCAAGAAAAATAGGATGATTTGCGGACATACTGAGCGCCCGTGTGAAAGGGCCCTAAACTCACAGGAAATAAATGCTTGTTAAAACTTAACACCAAGGAAGGGTTTTTTGTACAGTCAACTTGTGCTTGAAACATTACATGGTGATTCAATTTGGGTGACTCTGTTACCTGTGTGGCTATAAATGCTGGGGTACGTTACTGACATTAGAACTAAAGAAATTACTTGGATAAGCTGTGAATTGTCTTCACCATTACAGAACAATCCTAATTGGATGCAACTAACTTCTACTTACTATGCCATGACTTTGATGAGAATCTTTATAGGCACCCTTATCTTTTCTATGTATATCAGGTGTTTTAGGCTTCTCAGTTTAGTGGTCAGTATTCAGTTCCATTTGCTCCGGGGTTTAGCCGCCCTGCAAATCTGCTGATTCTAATAGCTTGGATTGACAGCTATGTGTGGATAGCTGCAGCCACTGATCCCGTACATTGCAACGACAGGCTGTACAGCAATTTCTGCTGACAACTTGTCAATCCCAGCCACAGGAATCAGTAGATTCTTGCCGCTGGGGTTCGCCTGTGCAAGTGGAACCTTAAGGGAACGATGAGGATGCCAGCCTTGAGCATGCACCTGAAAAAATCTGGCAGCACCCATGGTATTTTTTTTTTACATTTTCTTCAATATTTCAGTAAAAGATCAGTCAACTGCTGTTGGCACACTGATTCCAATAGCCACCAGCAGGTGTCCTCCTGCAGCTAACGAACCTTTACATCTGTTACAACCTGAGCTTAGCTGTTGGGAAGTATTATAACTACCAGCTGTGAATTAAGTGTCTCAGCTTTCCGCCACTTCCCTGTGTCCCTGATGGGGACATGTCCTCTCACTTTTAGCCCTGTTGTAAGTGAGGAGAAATCTCACGAAGGGGGAACACAGAAAAAAAAATAAAACTTTTCTGGGTTTTCTTACCCCTTCCCACCTTCTCCAAAAATAACCGTCTTGGCTGGAGTTCTGTTTTTAAATATGTTGCATACCCCTTGCCACCGGACTATGGCACATTTGCAGTCCACTGATTGGCTTCACTTGTTTTCTGGGACAACTCTTTAATCATCACTTTATCTTTTGGCTCAGGGAATCACAGCTGTCACTAAAAAAAATAAGGCATCATTTAAACATGAAGTACCTTTGATTTGTTACATGTCAGAAGGTGACAACAGCACAGCTTTATACCTTTATTACCTCCAAGAGATGTCAAACATCAGTCTGTTAGTTGATCGCTGTTCAGTTAAAGCTCTCCTCACATGACTTCATTTTGTAAGGTTGAGTGATATCTTTTATGCAAATGCTTTGTATTTGAATTCAACGTGGTAGACAGCTACTGAGCTTCTACCCAGCAAACACCCTGGATGCATGCATCATTAAAGATGCTTTTATAAATGCCACCTGCTCACCTATCAGCTTGGGTACTGTCGGAGCCTTTAGAAGCCAGGTGGATTGCAAGTCTGGTCAGAGGTCAGTGCTTCATTCTGAACAGGGAAAGGAAGATAAAAGCTGACATTGCTTTCCCTGCATATTTCATTTGCATAATGAATTCTGTTGAAGCCCTTTAATGAAATAAAACAACAATATCATGGGATTGTTCGAATGCAAGAAAGGTCCCTTTCCTTTAATACCATAGGCAAAAAACTAGTAATTTTCCTGGGAAGTCAGATCCCTTTGCTGCAACACCTTGCTAGAGATCATGCAATATAGATTTTTTTTAAGCTAGCTTTTAAAGTTTGCCTGGCTGGTGAGCAAAGTGTTTACACATTTTTGGCACCTTCCTTAGATTTAATGGCTCTGTGTCACATTGATTATGCTATCTGAAATTGTCTGAGTGGCTGTTTTTTTAACTGCATAAAAAGTAACATTACACACTTTTTTTTTTATATCTTCTTAGATTTTATGAAAATACAAATTAAAATTTGCAAGTTGCCTGATTGTTAAGAATTGTTTTTATGTGAGGAAGCCTTTAGGGTGTTTTATGATGTTAAAATATCCCATTGTCAATTTTTATATTATTCATGTGTAGGTTGTCTTGCATTAGATATGACTGGTACAGTTATTTCAGCTGACCATGGTAGACCCTCATTAGTATTCTTACATTCCCATACACATGGGATACTTAAACCGAGACTGAAGGAGGAGCAAAGTGGCATGTTCTGTTCTTCCTTAATAGTACACAGTGGGAGCTGTTGTTCACCTAACATTGTGTGCTGTCTTGGTAGCATTGAGTAAAGTGTTACTTTAGACAGACATAAACACACAAATGTGTCAGAGACCTTGGGGATCCAGAGTCTGAAAGTTTTAACATTCTGTTAACTTTAACTGTTAAAACAGATAGAGACTGCAGCAGCATTTATAGGCATGTTCGGGGGGGGCAGCTGCCACTATATATATATATATATATATATATATATATATATATATATATATATATATATATATGAGGTCAGGAGACATTTATCTTTCTTTCACATTCCATTTCTGTTATCTGCTGTCTGAGCATCTAGTGGATATATTTTGTGGGTTTACGAGTTTCTAAAGGCGGAAGGTTTTTTACATGAATACATTCACTGCATTCAGGTAAAAACCGTCTGTGCACCTCCACCACAAGCCCCTCCTTCTTGATCCAGCGATATGCCCATGAGCAAGGCAGCAGAGGGAGCCATTGGCTACTAATGCTGTCAATCACAGCCTGCTATCAGAGAGCGAGGGGGTGGGGCCAAGCTGCACGGGATCAAGCTTGAGTGCTAACCTAGCAAGTGGCTACAAGGGGGGAGGAGCCAAGAGTGCTGCAAGAGTACCTGAGCAGAACCATTGCACAGAGCAGGTAAGTATATCTGTTCCCTTTACATTCATTTTTTAATGCTGGCCCACACAGCTGCTTCTGTTTTTTTCCCCCACCACTCCCTTTCCTACAAGATTTAGGAAGCAACTTGGAGCCTGCACAGGACTAAGGGACCCTTTCCCTGACCCCCCCCCCCCATGTGACTGTGTTGCTGCTCATCAATTGGCCATTTATACACCTAGCATTGACATGTGGGATAAAGTGTAAGTCACATGCCCTCCCATACCAGAAGTACATCACTGGTGAGCAGAGCAAAAACAAAGGAAGGGCAATTCTAGGCAGCTGTGTTCGCCAACATAGGTCTTCAGAACAACTTTAGGAATAAAGAAAATTAATTTCACCCAGTTTTCACTCTGAATAAAGAATGCAGACCTCAGTTCAAGATAGTGTGTGCAGAAGCTTTTGCCTGTCCAGCATGTTGCCTATGTTTATGCCTGCTCTGAGCCAGCTGAATGTAGTGCTGATGAGCTCCATAGACTTAGACTTAGTGCTAGTCCTGGGATATTGTAAAGTCAGTCCATAGAAATATATGCAGCTTACTAGTATATGGGCAGTACTGTGCTTGGCTGTCTCATAATAAAAAAAAAAAAAAAAAACTGCACTGGTAGGATATGCATAATGCATAATGGGTTGTCCAGTTTTTGTTGTGCCCTATAGTTGCCTTGTGAATAAAGATTAACTAGCATTCCCCTTTATTGCATCATTCATTTACAAACCCCTGGATTGTGACCTGAGATGCTGCTCTTTTCACATGTTTAATCGGAGAGCTATACGTGCATTTTATATTGACATCTTAATGTTTCAGATACTTAGGGGGTATTTTACCTTGTACTATACTTACACATATTGTATACATGTAAACATTTTATTCCTGCGTGTCACAATACTTCTCAGTAGCTGAAGAGTTCACATTGTGAGGAGCAGATTGTGCAATTCCTCTCTTAAACTATTGGCCTGTTATTGATCTGTTATTTTGCAAGATGTATAGTTCTTACCTATTCAATATCTGTGGATTACCTAGATTGATTTGCTTGACCATATTCTGAGCTTCTATTCCTGATTTAGAGAGTTTATATACATAGAATACATTTTGGTTTGGTGTAAGGGATCCTTAAATTATATATATGGTAAGGTTTTATCAAATATATTTAATGTTTCCTTTGCTTTAATATTTGCTAATTTTATATGATTTTTCTGATTAATGATCCAATAGATGAATGTTTCCCTACAATATATTGCACAGCAAAGCTATAAAATTGTTAGATATTTTTGTACAAGTATGTGTACTTTAACAAAAATATAAATTTTATTTATATAAAGTAACTTCTGTGTTCAGAGTTTGAATCTACCCTGTAGCTATGGCTCCTTGGCTCTTTTGAGTGAACAGGCATTGGGTATAATTTCCTGCATACTATGTTGGCTCCACATAAAGCATTATAATATGAAAATCCTTCTTTGCTTTTTCAATTTTCCTAAGAGGCTGCCCTAATCTTCATGTTGTAAATCAAAGCATACATATAGCAAGTGAAGATATCATTTAAAAACCCCATCAATTGCAGACATGTTTGAGATATTTTACAACTACAACTTGGGATATGCATTTAGTTACATTGAAAGATTTCTTTTGATCCCATGTACTTATCTATAGGTTCAGAGGCATGTTATGTGTCAGAAGCAGCTGGAAAATCCTCTTGTGGGGCCTATTGTTGCTGATACCATGATGCTTAAAACCTTGTAGAAATTGAAATTTGTTTGGAACCAGAAGCATTTACAGAGCTCAGATTAGTGCTGATTTGCTACAAGGATATTACTTGACAACTTAAGGACAAATAGCAAAGCATTTGGGATTATAACGATTAAGTCTAAATTGTGTAAACCCTATGAATATCCAGATTAGAAAGACGCTATAACAATATTTCACTTTTGACATTGTGGCAGCACATTGTTTAAGTCAGCACTTCATATTGATGATGTGTTTTGAGGCTTTTTGTTAGATATCTAAATGATATTATTTGTATATGTATCTAATTAAGACACAGAGATAGTTGTGTGCAGTGGCATTATATACCCAACAATGACCTCAACTGGTATGAGATTCAAACATTGCAGAGCACCTGTGCTACAACTTCCAGTTACCAGGCCATTTTACGGCTTCCTCTCTCACTTGCTGCCCTATACAAACTGTGCAGGAAAACATTAGGTGGGGCAGTGTAAGAAGAGAGGGTATAAATGGAAGGTGAGGATGGGGGTAAAGGTTGAAACAAGCAGGGAAGGAAGGGGTTTACTGGGTACTCTAACTAGAGATGGATTCAGCATGGCAGCTGGGAGACAGTGATGTTAAAGAAGGTGTTTCTAGTATAAGAAAATGAGAGTGGGAGACTGAGACACAATGGGAACTGCAGAGTGGTAGGGGAGGATACTGTGATTTCCAGGCTGTACTGGCATTCTCGTAGCAGCTGGAAATCTCAGATCTCCTTTTCTTCAAAGGTTAAGGCAGGTAGTGCAGAAGAGCTCCTTCCTTAGCCTACACACTTGCAAAAGTGCCGAAGAACCAGGAGAGGAGGTTGCAGAGGGATGGGCAGGAAACCAGTGAGAGAGAGTTCTTTTGGTACAGCAAGGCAGGAGAAACGGCTAAGTTTTGGTCACCAGCGCTGGTCCAAAAGAGCAGGACACAGCTTTCCCTTTTAAACAATTACAGATGCACCTGGTATCCTGGAAAGGTACATACCTTAAGGAAAATCTTACTATGACCCTAGGACATTAATGGTATTTGCAGGGTTTTTAAGGAAGATGTACAGCCTCAGTTTGTTTGGCTGTACATCTCCTATGGATCACAGAAGTGCAGTTTGTTTTGCACTCGTGTGACCCGTTTTCTGCAGAGAGCAGTCTAAAATCTGCTCTCTGCTGCCGTCACAGATGTCGATCCAGGTACCATGTCATCACGACCACAGCTCAGCCTAAGCCGGCCGCTCCCCGCCCCTCCACTGCTCAGCGCTCCAATGAGCGAGGAGGGGGCAGAGCAGAGAGCTGCTGACAGACAGGCAGCAGTTCTCTGCTCAGGGAGCTGATAGAACCGAGCGATTGGCTGGGTTTGATCCCCCGACGCTGCAGAGGCGTTGGGGGACAGATGCTGCATCGGACCAATGCTACATCCACCTAGGTAAGTGTAAATGGGAAAAAAAGTAATCCCATACATCTCCTTTAACCACTTCTGGATCGGAAGGTTTTCCCCCCCTTAATGACCAGGTGTTTTTTTTCGATACGGCACTGCGTTACTTTAACTGATGACTGTGCAATACTATACTAAAATAAAATTGATGTCCTTTTTTTCCCGCACAAATAGAGCTTTCTTTTGGTGGTATTTGATCACCTCTGCGTTTTTTTTTTTTTTTGTGCTATAAACAAATAAAAAATGACAATTCTGAAAAAAAAAAAATGTTTTACCTTCTGCTTTAAAATATTAATTGAAAAAAAAAATAAAAATACAATTTTTTCATCAATTTAGGCTAGGCCAATATTTATTCTGCCATATATTTTTAGTAAAAAAAAAAAAAAATCCCAATAAGTGTATATTGATTGGTTTGCGTAAAAGTTCTCGCATCTACAAATTAGGGGATAGATTTATGGCATTTCTATTTATTAATTTTTTCTACTGGTAATGGCGATAATCCGCAATTTTTATCAGGAATTTCGACATTGCGGCAGACAGATCGGCCACCTAACTAACACTTTTGAGGGGACCAGTGACATTATTACAGTAATCAGTGCTATAAATATGCACTGATACTGTACTAATTACACTGGCAGGGAAGGGGTTAACACCAGGGGCAATTAAAGGGTTAAGTGTGTCCTTAGGGGATGCTTTCTAACTGTGTGGGGGATGGACTCACTAGATGAACACAGAGACACAGGATCCCTGTGTTCATCTGTGACAAAACGGCAGTCTGCAGTGTTTACACGTGATTGCTTTATGGGGAGCGATTGCGGGCTCCCCCTCTGGCCAATCAGTGCATGCGCACCCCCACTGGCTATTGCACGAAGCGACGTACAGGTATATTGTTTCATGCAATAGAGTTGACCTGCCGCAGTAAAACTCGAGTGGCTGGTTGGCAAGTGGTTAAAGAGACAAAACAAGGGTAGATGTGTACAAAATGCACCCCCCCCTCCCCCCACATAACACGTGCTGTAAGCCCTACCCGCTCCTGCACCAGGGCTCACCAAGTTATTCAATGGCCATATACAAAAGCCTATGCTACCCACTGAAGTTAGATACCTGTAGAGGGTTGAACCTTATCTTGACCTCGGCAGATGTTGAAGACCCATGTATACAGCCTAGATCTAGGATTCAAGGTGGCTACAGAATGGTGAAGGGATTGGTAGAAGAAATTGCACAGGTACTTTCAAACATTAGGTGGTGTCTATAATTTAGCACTGTTACCTGGTAGGGTTCATGCTAAGATTTGCACAGGAGAGCCAACATGTATGCAAATGTGTTAAAAATGCTAAATTCTAGTCGACAGTTGACATTATGGCAGGAGGACATGCATATAAGGGAGTATTTAACATCTGGGCCAATACTGTAATTGTTGTATCAGAGACTGCTTTAGCTTTAACTTTCTTTTTTGTGCAGAATTAATTCAGTTAATTAGTTAGACAACACCAGATGCATTTCACGGTGAGTCGGTGACTCAGAAGGTAAAAATTGAGGAGAAAGAGGGTTTATCCCTTAGATTGTAGTTTCTGGGTTTTCATTTTTTTTATTATACAGGAACTCTTTATTAATTTGAATGGGGCCATACTCTCAACACTGTAGATGCTGGGAACCTGGCAGGACAGGGATGGAGGGTTGTATATTTTTAGCATAGGTTAGGGTCTATACTAGATGGGATGTGTATAGTTTCTAGCCTCTATAAAATGTTATTGTAAAAGATATTACTTCAAAAAAGACTTCATATTGTAGTAGTTTCTGGGTGTAGACAAGTCCTCCTCATTTCTAAGGCAGGGCAATACCTACTGAAAAGTAAAAAAAAAAGTGCGCAAATCAATAAGTAGAAGCAGCACTAGAAAAATATGTAAATGACGTGAAAGTGGATAGTAATGCGCTTCAATAGTAAACCAACAATATTAATGTGTAAAACAATCAAATCTTGTAGGTGCAGAAATAGTGCACAAAATTGGAGGACTTCAGAATCATGTGTAAACAAAATACAGTTTATCAATTAAAGTCAATAATCAAACTTGTGCAAATAATATGTTCAGTGGTGAGTCACATTTAAATGGTGACTGTGTTCAAATTCCAATGTAGTGAATGGCCTCTTACCATGGGTTAGACAAAACAGAGCCTCCAAATAAACTTGACAATGTGATAATAAAATAACGTCCAGTGATAAAGATGGACTCTTACCAGAGATGAGGGAGGTAAAAACTTCAAGCAAAGTAGGTAGATGATCCCGTGTTAGCAGGACTGAAGAGGTGGAGCACTCTCCTTGAGGATCCTCCAGATCACATCCACCCACAGCATCCAGAAAAAAACTTGGTGCGGCTCAAGATGAAATGGCCCAAAGATGCATTCCCAAAAGAAAGAAAAGGACTAATAGTGCATTATCCTTTAAAACCAAATTTAATAAAGGCAAATACACTTACAGCAATCCAAGTTAAAAAGATGCAACAAGCTGAAGAACGTCACGGCCGTCTGCAGAACGGTATCATGACAAAATGACAGCGCGACCAGCTCCTTTCGATGCGTTTCCACACAACAGGTCGTCTACTGGGACTGGAGCCTACTACCCATTTGTGTATGTATCCTATAAAATGACTAAGCCTGTAAATGTAAAGAAAATGTTTATGCCATTTTGTTAAAACCTGTCTTGAGAAAAATACAGATGCTGCCAGTCCTGGCACTCTTCTAAAAATGCTGTTTAACTGTTTTTTATGCTGACCCCTTAGCTTTAATACTTTGAGTCACCGACCCACAACAAGTATACAAATCAAATAATTCAGAGTCAATGTTCTCATCTGCATACAGTATTTTCCAGATCAGCGACTTTTTTTTTTTAGACCAATATGACAACCAGGCAACAAGCATTTCCAAAAGGAGTACTCCACATCAGCAGTCTCCATTTTTTCTCACGCAACTTGTTTCTTCTAGGACACGTACTCCAGATTGTATTTTCTGACATACTCCTGTGTTTTTCTGTTCACGAGAATCCAATCTTTTCTGTAGGGCTGCTTACCACCAATGCTCTGGCTTGCATTGGAAAGTGACCCATATGCCGTTTTTGGACATGTTGACATGCATTGATCTATTTAGGCAAAATGTTTCTGCATATGTAGTGTAAATTAAAGTAGCATAATTTTAAAACGACTTAGAGAGCATGATCTACAATGATTAAAAGGACCATAACCCAGAGACTTGGTCTCCTTACACCCTTCTTTAGAATAACATTTTGCTCTGTCCCCTAAAACTTCCTATCTATACCAAAAATGGAAAATCATATACCAAACCTTTCATAAGAAGAGTGCAGTAGCTCAATACATCAAACTGATGATCTCTGCTAGGGACAAATTTGTCAAGCTGAAATGTCTACATAGCCTATAGTACACCTCTCGGTGACTACATCACATTGATTACTCCCTTTTCCTGAACTGTTACAGATGGCAGATAATGGTTTAATTTATCATGCGGTATGATGCTGGTTCATGAATACGGGAAAGAAAATGCAGTAAGAAAATGCGACATTATTGAATATACCTTTTACTCCAGAACTTGGTGTTCCTTCTATACGACACGCTATTTCCAGACATGCTAAACTTGTACACTTTTATGCCTCCTAATACACCTCAAGAGTGGAAACTTCTTATCCCACCATATTACTTTGTCTGCTGTTCAGCTGTCAATTCAGTGCTTCCAATATTTCAGCTAACACATAGTAGAGGTTGCCCGGCTAACTGTGAGAAAATTTGATTTGCATGGACAAGCACTGTAATACGTGTAAGTAAAGTGAGGCTGAAACGACATAGCTTTCTGTTAGAAAGCTCATGTGTTGAAGTAGAAAGCTTAATACAACATAGAGGCGTCAAATACTGTACAGCAATATAAACTACAGCATTCTTTGTTGGAAAGAGTGAAAATAAATTACTGATGTTGCACTACAGTCCTGTTGGAGGTGTGGTAATATGAAATGTGACTATTCTACAGGAATACAAAGAAAGTCTGTTCTGTGAAATATACTAATAAAGGTGTATTGTTCAGCTTTAACCTCTTTTGAGAGTGCGTAGAAAAAATTGTGAAGCAGGTGTCTCTAGAAATATGTTTTCAAGCCAGTTATGTACAAACTCATACTGTGATTTACTAGTCACTTTTTTAACGTTGCTTAGAGAGGAATTTTGGGCAATTCTAATTACAGTACATACAGCATGAACAAAACAGTTATATATGCTTTGCTGACTGATATTTTACATTTTTTCAGGAATGTCAGTGTTTCAAGGAAGGTTTAATCTTTCCCTACTTTACTACCATATCACAGTTTAGAAAAATGTTTTCTTTTGTCCCCATGGACCTGCATTTAATGTCAAGCTGTTTTATTTTACAAGTATGCTCTTTTTTTACAATCATTTATAGGAAGAACATCTAAAGTAGATGTCCTGAATGTATTTACATGGGGTTGCTAGCTGCCAGTGAGTCGGTCCTCCTATCATATACAGTACGAACGTTCCCATTTAGGCAGCAACTATTACTGACACACTGATGAACTGTCTATTTTGCCAGTTGAGGGGTATGAGTTGTAAAATCATTTTACGGAGGCATATGGTGGGGCCTGCATGAAGGCCAAAGTTCCCAGATATGGTTTGGTCATTTTCTTAACTGGCATTTTAGCGAAGGTGAAAGTAGCCCAATGAACAACTCTATAACCTCGGGAAAGGTTCAATTGTTGTAAACTAAACTTTAACCAATGAATCATATACCCTACCCCCTGGTTTAGGCATGATGCATTATTTCCATTCTACTTAAATTTTTTTTATCACAATATTAAAGGTACAAATAACAATGCATGTGCAAAGGCACGGGAATTAAGTTTATACTTAGAGCTATACCGACATGCTGCAACCTTTTTTTTAACCGCTTCCAGTCCGCCCGCCGCAGTTACACTGTGGCAGGGCGGCGCTCCTGCACGAACCGGCGTAAGTATACACCAGTCACACGCCTGGAGCTAGGGGGCGAACGTGCGCCACCGGTGGCACGCTCCCACCCCCACTCGTCAGCGGGGACTCCGATGCATGGGGCAGGCTGCTCTGATTGCCGCCTGACACCCGCTATTGCTCCCCGCTGAGAGAGGACAGGCAGCTGTTGTAAACACAGCTGACTGTTCTTCTCTCACAGAGCTCCTGTGATCCTTCGATATAGGAACACAGACCTCTGTAATCATTTCACAAGCCAAGCCCCCCATACAGTTAGAAACACGCCCCTAGATCACTTACTATGTTAACCCCTTCCCTGCCAGTGTCATTATTACAGTAATAGTGCATATTTTTAGCACTGATTACTGTAGTAATGTCACTGGTTCCCCCAAAAAGGTCAGTCAGGGGTTCGATCTGTCCGCTGCAATGTCGCAGTCCCACTAAAAATCGCAGATCACCGCCATTACTATAAAAAATGAAAAAATAAAACCATAAAAATGACATGAATCTTTCCTGTAGTTAGTAGACGTGACAACTTTTGCTAGTATAGCTTGTATAGCAGAATGTGAAAAATACTGTTTGGTTTTTTTTTTTTTTTTTTTTTTTTTTTTTTAGAATTGCCGCTGTTTTTTTGTTAATAGAACAAAAAAAATCGCACAGGTGATCAAATACCACCAAAAGAATGCTCTATTTGTGGAAAAAAAAGGACATAAATTTTATTTGGGTTCAGCGTTGCATGACCCCGCAATTGTCCATTAAAATAACGCAGTGCCGGACCTCAAAATATGGCCTGGTCATTAAGGGGGCAAATCCTTCCGGTCCAGAAATGGTTAAATCATTAAAGTAGAATTATGTGCAAACCTTTTTTCTTTAATTTTGGATAGGGTAAGGGAGGATTATTAACCCTGTCAGTTTTTTTTTTTTTCCTTTGTCCCAGTGGGGAGATTTCCCTTCACTTCCTGTCCCAAAGCCAAACAGAAAATGAGAGAAAATACCTTTAAATTAACCCCTTCCCATCAATGGAACACAAATATGCGGCCTCGGCTTCAAGGGGTTGTACCGAGGTGGTGATGCCTGCAGCTAGAGGCATCATCTCGGTACTGTTTAGAGCCGACAGTCGGCTTTCTTGTAATAACAACTGATGCGGCTAAGCTTGGTTGTTATTACAAGGAGCTGGAGGGGACGCCCCCCCCCCCCGCTTTCCGCAGTTCGCCCGGGTCTCCCATTCCATCGGGACACCCAAGTGACCAGCTGGCACGTCCATTGACTGGCCGAAGACTTGAACAAAGCCTGATTTGGCTTTGAACCGGTCTCCGATGTAGAAACCCGGAAATGATGTCATGACATCACTTCCGGTTACTGGAGCCTTAAAAGCGCCAGAATTTAAAAAATGACAGTATTTAAAACAGCTGTAGCTGTAGGCATCATCCCAATAACTTAACTTCAACCTAAGAATGTCCATGAGCTTCTTACGGTTGGTAAGTGGTTAAACAGTTTATATATTGTACGTTTGTATGTATCACATTTTTATTTATTCAATTTTTTTTTTTTTTTTTTTTTTTTAAACCGTGTACATGTTCATTTGTCAAGTGCAGATTAAATGCATTGTATCTCATTCACCATTGCCTGTCTGTTGAAATTAAAAAGCCAGGTATGACTGGACTGCCAACAGCTTGTAATTATCTGACTGCTATCTGTCTTCCGTCCCATCTGCTAAGTTAGTTTCAAGTAAAAACATTACTGACTTGACCATGACGTCCCATAACTTTGCAGTCTCATTACTTATTCCCTTGTTTTGTCACTTTCACTTGCTTGTTCCTTGTTTTCATTTGTCAGAAGTGCCAACAGCACTTAGTTTCTAGCATGCTCTTGGAAGTGAGGAGGACATGCTGATCACACAGCCATCCACTCAAATATCCATACAAATCTTTTCACAAGCAACTCTTGTATGATCAGCTGCTAGCCTAGTCATATGCAATATATTTGATTCATTACTTTGTTGTCTTTGCCATATGTACTAATTTATAATCTTAAAACTGCTACGGGAGATATTAGGCTTGGTTTTTCACAAATTCATACAGCACTGTATACTATGCGTGCCAGCGTTCCTGGATACATGAGATTTTTTTGTTTTAAGAGGCATGTTTATCAGTTACTGCTATATATATATATATATATATATATATATATATATATATTATCCTAACCAGGGTAGAATTTCACTCTCCTATCCCTCATCCTCATAACCAACTTCAGAACCATTTTTTTTTTTTAATTATTTTTCTACCTTTTGTGAGGAGCAAAAGTATTTGTTTATTTAGTGTTCCTAAACCCAGGACCCCTCATTCTCTGGTCTACTACAGTATACAGAATATGGACATGGAATTGTTTTAGTAAATATAAACTGCTAAATGCCTTTTCTCATCAGCAGTATTTAGCAGTCTTGTGACTTCTATCAGAGTTTTTATCCTACTCTTGACTGTCCTATGAGGCTGCAGGACCACTGACCCTCTGTCTGGACAGTGCTAATTGGCCCTGTGCTGATCACATACAACTTCCCAAGGGGAAAAAAAAAAAAAAACTCTCTAGCAATACACACCAAACTGAGCATGTGCAGCTGTTTACATCAGCAACAGGCTTCCTAACCCTGGCTGTGGTATTTGGAAAGGATTGTGCAAACTCTTTTTCTGGGGAATGAGGGAAATCCAAGCTCAACAGCAGTTTTAAGAAAGCCGAAAACTCAAGTGTTGAAACTTTTCAAATTCCTGTTTTAAGCAAATGCTTATCATTTTGACCAAAGTACCTTCAACATTACAACTGACTTCTATACACTATTCATTTTAATAGTATTGGTATAGTGATAAAATTTGCCTAAAATGAATGGCAACCTTTAGGTATGTTATTACATATGGTCACAAAAAATGACCAACTGCATGAACCTCTACAAACAGGGAATACAGACATTTAAATCCATTGGTTATTTTTATCCCAACAGTGATAAATGCAGTGCATTTTCCTTTTTTGGAAGTGTTATTATTCGCTGTTCAAGGTGCTATTCACTTCTGATCCATTTCTAAACTTTCCCCTACATTTTAAATCAGTGCACGCTTGCTCTGAATTTATTCATGCTGGTTGTTGAAGATGTAATTTAGACACATCTGTTCAAATATGCATTTCAGATCAACTTTGTGCCGGTTCTAATAATACGGCAGGGTTTTTGACGGGTATTATATCCCTAAAGTACACACCAGATGGCATTTATTAGAGGGTGAATAGAAATGAAGTTAAGGATGCTGAACATTTTGTCTTAAGTCACTCTTCTTTTAGCAGTGAAATAATGATGGGGATATGTAAATGCTTAATTAAAGTGTGCAGAAGTCGTCTGTCTGAATGGGAATTTGTATAGTGAAATCATTCTAGTAACCCAGGCATTGTTTCTATGCATTTCTTTTTTATTTATTTATTTATTTTTATGAAGTTCCTCAAATTATAAAAAAGCTAAAGAGCAACTTGTGGGATCAACAAAGGACCACGATGCATAAATGCTAGAACTCTGCTCTCTATGAGAAGCAGACATATCCATGTTAATCCATTTCTTCTTATTTGAACTGGAAAAAATGAACATATCCTCTTATATAATCCATTAGTCGCAAAAACTGTATAACATTTTATGCAAAGTTGAATAGGTTACTGTTACAAACTTGCTTATCTGTTCAAATTGTACATTACATTACATCTCAATTCCATAGTTCATTTTTGATAGTTTCATGACCAAGCTAGTAACTCCAGACAAAAAAAAACCCATTGCTGAGCTGCTAGTGTTTAGAATGTCTGTTTAGTTTACCTTCAAACGCAACCCCTTTGCAACCATTTTCTGTCTTCCTCCATGTACTTATATGAAAGATGCATAACATTTCTCTGGGTGGGTTTCTTGGTGACAAGTTTTGACCATACCTGTGTAATGTGTGCTGAAAAAGGCCACTTGTTTTTATCTAAAGATTTAGACAGTGGCATGAAAGGGGCGCAATTGGGAGAAATTATTTTTGCACCCTATTATAGGAAGTGCCTGAACAAGGACCTTCATGGCAGGATCACCATTATTTTAACAAAAGCTCCAGATTTAAAAAAAAAGAAAATGAAAATATTTTTTAAATCTGAATCCCATGTTAATGCTTACAAGAGATTTTAGTGATTGAGTTTACATATACTTTAGTTTCAAGGGGCTCAAGATTAAAGTCTCTCAATTTGTGTGAAGTAGGCAGTTTTTCCAATGTAAGCATACCAACTTATGAAAGCTTTCCAATGTTGGTCATCTAACATGAGAAGTCTTAATGTGACACTAAATGGTGTCTTTGTTTTCCAAAAATAATACATGCACATCCACTACTTAACCTCTTTATGACCACACTATAGCCAAATGACGGCTTCAGCGTGGTCGCATATTGCCAAGATGGGGGTCATATGATGTCCTCCTGTGATTGTGCTTCCCGCATGCCCCATTTCGGCATGCATTGGCAGTGATTTGTGATCGCTGTGTCCTTAGGACACAGCTAAACAGGTCGGTGTAAATAGCCAATCACAACGGCTCTTTGCCATGTGACTAGCTGTGTCCAGTTACAGCTTAACACATGTAAATAGGATTTCCCAGTTGTCGGCAATCCTCTCCTCACGCTGTGGCAATCCACACGGGTGACATTTACACTGATGATAAAGGCACTGATCATCAGTGTACTGATGATCAATGCAGCCCCAACAGTGCCCACCAGTACTGCCAATCATTACCCACCAGTGCTGACTCATCAGTGCAGCCTGATCATTGCAAATCAGTGAAAAGAAAATAAGAAAAATTACTTATTTACAAAATGTAATAACAGAAACTAAAGTCCCGCACACACAATATGAAAATCAGAAGTAAAATTCCGTCCGAAGGATCTGCTGATTTTCGGATTGTTCATATAGTGCTTGCGACAGACGATTACAAATTTTCGGATGCCAAAAACCGGATGTGCAGGCTATAAAATTTTTATCATACGTCAACACAACGTCCGATTTCTGTTTAATTAGTACAGTTTTCATCCGAAAAAAAATCGTAAGAGCAAGACTAGGCATGCTCAGAAACAAAAGAACACATACAAAACAATTCAACACATGACATCACTTCTGAAGTTAAATTCTGTCGTACAGGAATTTTTGTATGAAAGTAACCTCTTCACTTTCGATATGAGAGTAGCATGTAACAAAAATCGGACACAAGATCGTTTGATAATCTGATTGTATGTACGAGGCTTAAGAAAATGTATTTATTTTAATTTCTGGTCTTATTTTGTTTCGGAAAAAAAAAAATAGTAATTAAATACTACCAAAAGAAAGTTCTAGCTTAAAAATGATAAAAAAAAAAAAGATAATTATTTTGTTTGGGTGTAGTGTTGCATGATCACGCAATTGTCATTCAAAGTGCAACAGCACTAAAAGCTGAAAATTGACCTGGGCAGGAAGGGGATGCAAGTGCCCAGTAGGCAAGTGGTAATGGCCCTATCATCTGTTTATCATTAAATCATGTCTTTGTAATGTCCTCCATGAGCGTCTGAACCTCTCCATTTCTTCCTCACTTTTGTTTGTTTGAAACAAGCAGTGCATGTTAGTGTTCATATATTCTGCTCTATGGAGGATCGGAGATCATGTGACTGCTTTCAGTCATCATATGATCAGAAGCTGGTCTTGAGGGCTACCAAACTTTGTCTTTGACAGCCTGTTCTTTGTGCAATGGGCAAGGTCTCAGCACATAAACATCAGCCCTCGGTGGTACATATGTATGGTACAGTGCCTTTTCATACCGATTAAGATTTTCTACATTTTGTCATGGTAGAACCAAAACTGTAAATGTATTTTATTGGGATTTTATGTGATAGACCAACACAAAGTGGAACATAATTGTGAAGTGGAAAGAAAATTATAAAATGTTTTAAAAATTGTTTACAAATATCTGAAAAGTGTGGCATGCTTTTGTGTTCAGCTTCCCCTTACTCTGATACCCCTAGCTAAAAACTAATGGAACTAATGGCCTTAAGTAGTCACCTAATTGCTAAATAGAGTCCACTTGTTGTATAATTTAATCTCAGTATAAATACAGCTGTTCTGTGAAGCCCTCAGAGGTTTGTTAGAGAACCGTTGTGAAAAATAAAACGCATCATGAAGGTCAAAGAACACACCAGACAGGTCAGGGATAAAGTTTTAGAGCGGTTTAAAGCATAGTTAGGTTATTAAAAAAGTATCCCCAGCTTTGAACATCTCCTGAAGGCCCTGGTTAATCCCAGAATTCGAAAATTTAAAGAGCATGGCACAACTGCAAACCTACCAAGACATGGCCATCCTCCTAAACTGACAGGCAAGGAGAGCATTAAGCATAGAAGCAGCCAAGAGGCCCATGGTATCTCTAGAGTAGCTTTAGAGATCCACAGCTCAGGTGGGAGAATCTATCCATAGCACAACTATTAGTCCTGCACTCCACAAGTTTAGCCTTTATGGAAGAGTGGCAAGAAGAATGCCATTAATGAAAGAAAGCCATAAGAATTCCTGTTTGCAGTTTGCGAGAAGTCATGTGGGGGACACAGCAAACTTGTGGAAGAAGGTGCTCTGGTCAAATGAGAACACAATTGAACTTTTTGGCCTAAAAGCAAAATGCAATATGTGGCGGAAAACGAACAGTACACATCACCCTGAACACACCATCCCCACGTGAAACATGGTATTGGCAGTATCCTGTTGTGGAAATGCTTTTTTTTTCCAGATAGGACAGGAAAGCTGGTCAGAGTCGATGGGAAGATGGATGGAGCCAAATATAGGGCAATCTTCGAAGAAAACCTGTTTTTAAAAGACTTGAGACTGGGGCGAAGGTTCACTTTCTAAGCAGGACAACGACCCCAAACCTACAGCCTAAGCTACAATGGAATGGTTTAGATCAAAGCATATTCATGTGTTAGAATGGCCCAGTCAAAGTCCAGATCTAAATCCAATTGAGAGTCTGTGGAAAGACTTGAAAATTGCTGTTCAGACGCTCTCCATCTAATCTGACAGAGCTTAAGCTATTTTGCAAAGAAGAATGGGCAAAAATGTCACTCTAGATGTGAAAAGCTGGTAGAGACATATCCAAAGAGACTTGCAGCAGTATTTGCAGTGAAACATAGTTCTACAAAGTATTGGCTCAGGGGGGCTGGATACAAATGTACACCACACTTTTCAGATATTGGTTTGTAAAAGAAATTTTGAAACCCATTTATCATTTTTCTTTCCACTTCATAATTATGCTCCACTTTGCGTTGGTCTATCACATAAAATCCCAATAAAATACATTTACATTTTTGGTTGTAACATTTCAAAATGTGGAAAACTTCAAAGGGTATAAATTTATTTAGATTAAGGTGTTGGGCAGAGCAGACCAAACCAGAAAATGAATTAGGCAAGTCATGGCTCAATCTACAAGTATTTTTCCAAATTAAAAAAAAAAAAAAAAAAAACAATTATAAGCATTCCAGCTTGGATTTTTTGAAGCTTCAATTTGCCTGTTGCTGCTTCATTTCCTAATAAACCTATTGTAGCAGAGGAAAGACACATCATGCCCACTTCCCTTCTACATGTCCAGCAGTGTTATCCGCACAGAACTGATAGAAACCAGTGGGACCCAGGTACATCCATGTACTGTATGAAGAAGTCTAGCCTGAAGAGGTTTTTGTGAAAGAATGGCCCCCGATGTGGAAGGCCAAGGAACTCCGCTATGCACAGAAATGTAGGAACTGGGGTGCAGAAAAATGACAGCAGGTGCTCTGGACTGATGATTTTAAAATTTTAAATATTTAGCTGTGGCAAGAGGCAGTTTGCGCACATAAGGGCTGGAGACAGCGGTACAATAATGAGTGTCTGCAGGCAACAGTGAAACATGGTGAACGTTCCTTGGATGTCTGGGGCTGCATTTCTTCAAATGGAGTTGGAGATTTGGATTATTGATGTCCTCGATGCTGTGAAATGCAGGAAGTTAGTTATCCATCATGCCATACCATCAAGGAGGTGTCATTGGCCCCAAATGTATATTGCAGCAGGACAGCAACCCCAAACATGCAGCCCATGTCATTAGGAACTATCTTCAGTATAAGGAACAAGGTGCTCTGGATGTCCCCCCAGGGCCCTGATTTCAATATCATCGCGTCTATCTGGGATTACATGAAGAGAAAGAAGGATTTGAGGCAGCCTACATTCACAGAAGATCTGTGGTTCTCCAAGATGTTTGGAACAGCCTACCTGCCATGTTCCTTCAAAAACTGTGTGCTAGTATACCTAGAAATGATGCTGTTTTGAAAGGCTGGTCACACCAAATATTGATTTGATTTGGAGTTCTCTTTGTTCATTTACTTTACATTTTGTTAATTGATAAAAGTAAACTATTAACACTTCTAATTCTTAAATCATTCCTAATTTACAGCATTTTTCACACCCGCCTAAAAAATTTGCATAGCTGTGTGTGTGTGTGTATGTGTATATATATATAATACACACACACACACACACACACTGCTATGAGTTGGCCCATCCTTTGCAGCTATAATAGCTTCACCTCTTATGGGAAGGCTGCCCACATGGTTTAGGAGTGAATCTATGGGGAAGGTTTGGGCATTCTTCCAGAAGTGTATTTGTAATGTCAGGCACTGATGTGGATGAGAAGGCCTGGCTCGTAGTCTCCGCTCGAATTCATCCCAAAGGTGTTTTATTGGGTTGCAGTCAGGACTCTGTTCAGGCCAGTCAAGTTCCTCCACCCCAAACCTGCTCATCTATCTCTTTATGGACCTTGTTTGTGCACTGGCCCAAAGAAGTTTGTGTACTTCTATTCCCTGAAAGTAAGGGGGATACTGACTTTTTAGCAGAGGGTGAATGATTTTTCACTGCCAGAATCTCATAAAATTAGCACTTCCCATCATATACTGGCAACTGTGAAGTGTCTGGTTTGATGCATTATGTTTAAGACTCTGGATAGTTGCGCCCACTACTGTTTATCCCACACACATTCTTCTGAGTATGTAAAAGGAGGCTATTCCTAGAAATAACTTTTCTATTCTTGGTCAAGTTGACTGTACCTTTCATAATTGGCCCAACTCAGTAGGGCTTTTCGCTATTGATAATTTTGATGCCTTGTACCTTTATTGAATGGGTGTTCAAGAGGAAGTTGTCTGTTTTCACGGGGGATCCAGCTTGTGTCACAACAAATAATGAATACACTGTTTCCATTGACGGTATTCACTCCTTAAAGGATTCAGGTGATACGCATGCAGAACTCTTTTAAATTTCCCCTATGTCTTGGCCTAAGTAGCCTTGAAATGGGCTATTGCCACCTTGGTAATTGCCTAGAATATGGCAGACTGGACTGGAGAAATCAGCTGTAAATTTTCTCTGATAGATTCTAATCCTGCTTAAAAATGCCAAATCTGTTTTTCAGCACTGCTGTTCTGTGAAGATGCCAGAGGGAATGTGATCACATTTGTGGTTGACAGAACGCCAATGTGATAAGTGTCTTTTTGCACACACCTCTGAAGTTGAGCCTCTGTTTGAAAATTATCTTAAGGAATACATTAATGTAGCAGACCCATCATCACTAAGGCCACTGGACCTGCTCAGAAACATTTTTCACATTAAAAGTTGACCCCAACACTTTACAAAAAAAAAAAAAAAAAGATGTCTAATAATAATTTCTACTCATTATTTATTTCTGCTGTTTTGCAAGGCAAACTATTTTTATTACACCTGCTTGCATTTTTTATTCAAAAGGGGTAGATATCTCTTTGGGAGGTCTTGAATAATTTTTACCCTATCTATTCAACAACACATATCCTATCATGCTCCAAAGAATACTCTGTTTACTGCAATAACCAACCTCCTGCCAGGTCTCTTGTGGACTTCTCAAGAAGTCTGCCACAGCAAAGTGACTTCTCCTTGGTTTTTCAATAGACATACTGGCGTTGATTTATTAAGCAAATAGACTGTGCACTTTGCAAAGTGCAGCTGCAGTCTGCAAGAGCATTGCTCCAGAGCTTAGTAAATGAGCAAATGCTCTGCTAAATCCATCATCCAATCATTTTATTTTCCTTGCACATGATTGGGTATTCTTTGCAAAGTGAAGCTTTAATTTAAGAAGCTCTAGAGCAACTGCATTTGCAGAGTGCAACTGCACTTTGCAAAGTGCACAGTCTATTTGCCTTTAATAAATCAACCCCTTTGAACCACTATACCTATCCTATGAAAGATCCTCTAACTTCAAAACTCCCCATCTTGCTTCAGTTTAGTTTTTATATTGCTGAACTTCCATCATGCTTTATCATTAGACCTTTAACTAGATCCTGAGATTTCATTTACCAAGGTATCTTGGAGGCCTTTTCCAAACTCCTGAGCTTACCATACATCTTATGGTTAGGGTCAAAACTGTCATCTATGGCTATCTGCCACATAATACTTTGTTAAATGACTCCTTTTCAGTTCATCACAGGATGGGTCCCTCTAGGGTAGGCATCACTAAATGGCAGACCGTGGACCAGACCCAGACTACCACGACCGCACCGTGTATCTGCCTGTGCGTCCTCTCTTCCTCCTGCCACTGCTGCTGCTTTCATGGTCGCAGCAGGGCAGGAAGCGGGAGGTGCAATACGTCTGGATTTAGGGCAGGAGCTGCCCCACTTTGCAATCTAAAAAGTGTCTGGCTAATTGCTATGATATGGGGTGGTCCTTGCAACCAATTACCCACTTGGTAACAGGAGAAACTGGAAACTCCATACAGACCTATTTCATCTCCTGCGTTTTGCTATGAAAGGTAGATTTGAGAAGGGGGAGACGAGCACACTGATGTAAAGGAAGGGGGGAGGGGCTGTGCTGTTAAGGCGGGCTGCTATGTACAGGGGGGGGGGGTGGCACTGAAATGTAATGAGAATGCTGTGATGTAAAAGGTGCAGACTTTGATGTGAATGGGGGCACTGATGTAATGGGGGTGCTGTGATGTAAAGGGGGGGGCTATACCGTACAAGGGGGTAGTTCAATGTAAAGGGGTGCTATGTAATGGGAAGAAGGGAGTGCTATAATGTAAGAGGGGGCCTGTACTGTTAAAGGGGAATTTAAGATGTAAAGAGTAGGGAGTGCAGTGTAAGGCTTTATGTACACAGGGTGTTTGAAAACCTCTCCTGAACGCTGGAACTTGACATTTAGTAACCGATAGTTAAAAACGTCTGTTTTGCCGCATTTATATGCTGCATTCGTGTGCGTTTAGCAACATTTACCTTTAGAAGCGTGTTTACAGGATCCTGGCGGCCAACAGGAGCACCTGATGGAGGGAGGAGCCTGCTAGTGGAGCTGATCCCGACGGCCTGCTGAGTCTCTGAGCCACCGCCCAGAGAGATGTGAGGGAATGCTCTCTCACCTAGCCTCGATGCCTGCCTAGCTGGATCCCGCTGCCCCCCCACCCACCCCGCTACCCGGAGGCCCCGACCCGGTCCTGGTTGCCGACCCCCCCTGGGGCTTGGAGGAGGGAGAACGAGCACCCTGGGTCCCTCCGGGAGACTGGAATCGGCTGTGTATTGGAGAGGTGGCCGCCGAGTGCAGGAGCTGCTGAGAAGCTGGGAGAGCCGGCGTCCAGGATCAGGAGAGAAGGTTTGATTGGAGTGAACACCGTCGAGGGGCCAGTGCTGGAGGGATCCAGTCTGGAGAGACCCAGCAACATTGGATATCGTAATCATCCCCGCCATACCGCTCTATAAGGGACGCCACAGATTAGCCGAAGGGGACTGGTGAGAGGGGAAACCCCCCAGAATTTTCATATGAACGATATCAAAACAGTCTTTCTTAAAAATACTATCATCATTTTGGAGTGTATAAATTAAGAGCTAATGTGACTGTGATGGAAAAATGGTGTGGGACCCTGCTTGCTTGAGTGCGAGAGAAACCCCCAGAGAGGTTGTACGTTTATTTTTTAACATCAGCTCTTCTTAAAAAGCACTGTCTTATTATCATCTATGAGTATGTAGCTTAATAGAACAGAGGGACTAATCTGAAAAAAGTGCGGGACTATGCCTATTTAAGCGAGAGGGGAAATCCCCTAGAACCCCCCTGCGTTGGATCATAAAATCAACCTTCCTTGAAGCACTGTTAAATTATCACCCAGGAGTATATAGCTTAAAGAGTCAATGAGACTGTTGAGAAAAAATGTGCGGGACTCTGTTTACCAAAGTATGAGGGGAAACCCCTATAGAATTGCACTACATTTGATCTCATTCCTAGTCCTTCGTGAAAGTATCAGTATATTTTCATCTATGAGTTTATAGGTTAATGAGTCAGAGGGATGGTTCTGAAAATTGTGCGGGACGCTGCTTACTTATGGTAGAGGGGAAACCCCCCAGGATTCTATTCCACATGATCTCAATATCAGCCCTCCTTGAAAGTACTGCTGGATTATCTTTCATGAGTGTATAGCTTAAGAATTGTCGGGACTGCTTGGAGAAAATGTGTGGGACTCTGCTTACTTATATAACTTAAGAGCTAATGTGACTGTGATGGAAAAGTGGTGTGGGACCCTGCTTGCTTGAGTGCGAGGGAAACCCCCCAGAGAGGTTGTACGTTTATTTCTCAACATTAGCTCTTCTTAAAAAGCACTGTCTTATTATCATCTATGAGCATGCAGTTTAATAGAACAGAGGGACTTATCTGAAAATAGTGCGGGACTATGCTTATTTAAGCGAGAGGGGAAATCCCCTAGAACCCCCCTGCGTTGGATCCTAAAATCAGCCTTCCTTGAAGCACTGTTAAATTATCACCCAGGAGTATATAGCTTAAGAGTCAACGAGACTGTTGAGAAAAAATGTGCGGGAATCTGTTTACCAAAGTATGAGGGGAAACCCCTATAGAATTGCACTACACCTGATCTCATTCCCAGACCTTTGTGAAAGCATCTGTATATTTTCATCTATGAGTTTACAGTTTAATGATTCAGGGGGATGGTTCTGAAAATTGTGCGGGACACTGCTTACTTATTGTAGAGGGGAAACCCCCCAGGACTTATTGCACAGGATTTCAATATCAGCCCTCCTTGGAAGTACTGCTAGATTATCTTTCATGAGTGTATAGCTTAAGAATTGTTGGGACTGTTTGGAAAAAATGTGTGGGACTCTGCTTACTTAGGGAGGGGGGAAACCCCCTAGAATCCTCCATAATTGGATATAATATACCGGCCCTCTCTGAAAGCAAAGACATATTGTCATCTATGAGTATAAGGCTTAAGAGAAGGTGGGTTTGTGTTGAAAAGGTTCGGGACTCTGCCTGTTTGAATGAGAGGGGAAACCCCCCAGAATTCCTATATGACCAATCTCAAATACTAGCTTTCTTAGAAAGCACTGCTACAGTATTTATTTACGAGTGTATGCTTAGGAGCCAGTTGAACGGCCCTGGAAAAAGTGCGAGACTCTACTCACTTGGGTGAGTGCGGAGGCCCCTCAGATCTTGCTTGCGCGCATTGAGAGATGTGCGGGAGTCTGAGTGCTTGAGTGAGAGGGGAAACCACCAGGGTTTTCATACGTTTGATTTCAACAAACTGCTTCCCCTGGTAGCACAGCTATATTATCATGCGTGAGTCTATGGCTTAAGAACTAGGGAGACTGTCGTGCAAAAAGTGTGGGACCTCTCTTACCTGAATCACTGAATGATATATATGATATTTAGTTCATACTGAGACATAAGAGGAAGCTATACTGAGGGCTTATTCCCCAGAGCCGAATCCACAATGAGAGGTAAACCGGCAAAGGAAGTGGCAGGGAAACCTCCAAAAACTACAGCAAGCCCAGGAACAATTAAAAAATACATGACATCTGAGGGAAAAGATCAAAACACACAGCAAGAGGATCAACCGGTTGTTAGACCCAAACAAAATACAGAGGGAACCAAGAAAATTAAGAATCAAAAGCATATAGGAGTAAGTGGAGAAGAAAGCCTACAAGTGTCAAGAGAAAGCAGTATAACAATAGAGGATGGAGACATGAATAGAGAAGAGAAATTTAATGAAAAAGATTATCCACCATCAAAATCAGAAATGCGGGAAATGTTTGCCAGCCTTGAAAGATCCATCAAAGCCGAGATGGCTACCTTACACGTCGACTTTGGGCATATTTTGGGCAGAGTAGAAGAAATAGAAGAGAAGGTGGAGTCCCAAGGAAAAGAACTAAAAAATCTAAAAGAACAAATGAGAAAAATGAAAATGGAGCAGAGAAATATGTTATACAAAATCGAAGATCAGGAGAATAGAAATCGTAGAAAAAATCTGAGAATAAGAGGATTACCAGAGAAAGGGCCAACAGAAAAATTAGAAGAAACCCTGGAGAAGTTATTTAACCCTCTGCTGGGAAAGGCGACCACAGATAAAATTGAGTTTGAGAGAATTCATAGGTTGCGTAAACCAACCAATCTACCAAAAGAGAAAACAAGAGATGTGATTGCAAGATTCCATAAATACGAGACAAGGGCCCAGATCTGGGAGAAAATGAGAAGTAGACCGGAATTAAAATATGACGGGGAGGACATTCAGATTTTCCCAGACCTGGCAAAAGAGACAATTAACAGAAAACGCATTCTTAGACCAATGGTAGAAATATTAAAGAAAAAAGATATACAATACTTTTGGAACTTCCCTGCAGGCTTAGGAGTGAGAAGAGATGGGAGGACAGTACTACTTAGATACCCAGAGGAAACCAAAGACTTTTGTGAAGCAGTAAAAATCCCACTCATAGATATTCCAGGCTGGACAGACCAGGAGTGCCCAGAGGAAGAAGTTGATGAAGGAGAATTGAATCAGTGGAAACAGAAGAAAAAGATGAAAACAAAAGGATGAAAAGGGACTGGGGGGACCGGGGGGATTGGGGGAGGGGGGGAGGGCTGGCGGAAGAAGGGGAGGAGGGGAGGAGGAGCAAGTAAGAATAAAAAACAGGTGGCCCTATGGAGATCAGCGGGCCGTCACCATTAGACCCTACGGTAGGGAAGATGGGAGGGAACGGTGACCACTAGCAGAGCTCGACCTCGGCCACAAGTCGATTGGAAAGGGAGGAAGGAGAATCGACAACCCTGATGGAGGGACCGGGAATAGTTGGGGGAGGGGAGGGTAGGGGTGGGAAGAGGAAAGGGGAAGAAAGAGGGAAAAAGAAGTCAATAGATCAAAACGTCTCCTATAAGAAAATACAAGAATTAAGAGAACCCAAAAGACAAGAAAAATCAGAGGGATTAATGCCATCTCTTAGGGATCCCTGGTGTTGGTTGAACAGTTTTTATGGCCACCTTAGAGTTGAAGAGATGATAGAGAAAGACAGTAATGAAGATTAAGAAACAATGGTTATAGTTAACATATTATCTTACAATGTCCGAGGTTTAAACTCTCCAGAAAAAAGGAAAAAAATTTTAAAAGAAATTAGTTATTTGAAGGCAGATCTGACATTCTTACAGGAGACTCATTTATCTCATGCAACTAATATTAGATTATATTCTAAGAGCCATCCTACCTGGAATTACGCGGACTCACCCGGGAGGAAGTCCAAGGGAGTAGCCATTGGCATCTCTAGGGACCTTGGATTTGCTCTCGAGTCGAGAATGGTAGACCCAGAGGGAAGATACCTCTTTCTAAGAGGAAAAATAGGAGATGAAGATTTGACCCTAGTAAATATATATAGCCCTAATGAGAGACAAGTAGACTTCCTAGGTAAAGTACTGGGAAAATTAATGGAGTTTAAAAAAGGAGGAGTCATACTGGCAGGGGACCTCAATCTCTGCCTCGACCCTAAAGTAGATACCACATCAAAAACCCTACGGATAAATAAAGTACAGGCAAAGAAAATAAAGGAAAAATTATTTACAAATCAACTGGCAGATATTTGGAGAATTCTCCATCCGAAAGATAGAGATTATACATGTTACTCAAGTGTACATGGAACATACTCAAGATTGGATTATATACTAATCGAACATAGGTGGATCGAAAGGGTAAGCGAGGCTGAGATTGGGGTCAAGACTTGGTCGGACCATACCCCCATTATGGTAAAAATAAAAATGGCGAAAGAGCGGCCTAGGATGGATGCTTGGAAAATAAATGAGGAGATTTTTGGAGATAAAAAGTGGGAAAAAGAAATAGTGAAAGAGTTGGAATTCTATTTTCAAATAAACGATACAAAAGATGCACCAAAAGACATGGTATGGGAAGCTCATAAGGCTTATATGAGGGGCATATTTATCTCAAAGGGGACCCAAAGGAAAAAAGAAAGAATAAAAGATAAGATTAGGCTAATGACAGAAGTACATCAATTAGAGCAAAAACATAAAAATACACAAGATATATTAATAAATAATTTACTTGAGGTGAAGAGAGAAGAATTGAAAGATCTACTAGAACAGGAAATAAAGCAGGAAATGAAAAGATGCATAAAAGAAAAATACATTGAAAGTAATAAGGTTGGGAAAAACCTAGCAAAAATCCTGAAAAAGAAGAAAGGAAAAAATTTTGTAGATAAAATTAAAAATAAAAATGGGGAAATAATTCAAACAACGACAGGAATAGCCAAAGAATTCCAAAACTACTACGCAAATCTGTATGCAGTAAAGAAAGGTGAGATACAGGGGAATGAAACAGAAAGGAGGGAGAAAATCAAAAAATACCTTGTAGACGCAGGATTGACAAAGATAGATGAGGAAAAGTTAACATTCCTAGAAAGACCAATCTCAGAACAAGAAATAGAGAGAGCTATTAAAGAAACGAGTCTAGGTAAAAGCCCAGGACCGGATGGGTTTACCATAGGTTATTATAAAAAATTTAAGGACATTTTAATCCCAAGATTTAAAGAATATATAAACGGAATAGGGACTCAGTACGAGATGAGTAGAGAGGCCCTGTCAGCATCAATCACAGTTATACGGAAAGAGGGAAAAGACCCGGTACTATGTTCTAGTTTTAGACCCATCTCCCTACTTAATGTTGATACTAAATTATTCACAAAAATTTTGGCCACTAGAATGAAGAACCTAATGGGGGAGTGGATACACAATGATCAAGTAGGATTCATCCCGGGGAGACAGGGACGGGACAATGGGATAAAAACTATACTGTTGATAGACCATATGGTAAAAAGCAGAGCTCCCAGTCTACTTCTGTCAATAGATGCGGAAAAAGCATTTGACAGGGTAGACTGGGAGTTCATGATAAACACCCTAGTGGAGTTGGGAATAAAACCTAGAATGTTAGCCTGGATCAAAACTTTGTATAATCAACCAACTGCAAAGGTAAAGGTCAATGGAACTTTGTCAGACTCGTTTAAAATGCTCAATGGAACAAGACAAGGATGTCCCTTGTCTCCGATGTTATTTGTCTTATCTTTGGAATCACTACTGGCAACTATTAGAAATAGTGTGGACATCGGGGGCATAAAGGTGGGACAAGTGGAGCATAAGGTATCTGCCTTTGCAGATGATATCCTGCTTTACATAAGTAATCCGAGGATTACTTTGCCCAACATAATTAAAATAATGAAACAATATGGAGAACTATCCAATTTAAAAAT
The DNA here is from genome assembly GCF_965119305.1 of Pelophylax lessonae. Lineage (NCBI taxonomy): Eukaryota > Metazoa > Chordata > Amphibia > Anura > Ranidae > Pelophylax > Pelophylax lessonae. The sequence continues at coordinate 347,363,310 of NC_138772.1, forward strand.
TAATCAAAAAAAATCAGAAATATTAAATATTAATATCCCTAAACAAGAAGAGGAGATGTTAAAAAAAGAATTTCAGTTCAACTGGAGAAAAGATGAGATTAAATACTTAGGGATAAAATTAACCCCAACTCCAGAAAAACTCTACAAAACAAATTTTCTAGAACTTCTGAATGAAGTAAGATCAGAATTAAATAGATTATCTCCGAGAATTTTTTCCTGGATAGGGAGAATAAATACGATAAAAATGATAATCCTGCCAAAAATTATATATAAATTCCAGATGATTCCGATTTCATTACCTCAAGTATTTTTTAAAACACTGAAAAGATTAATATCCCGCTTTATTTGGAAATACAAAAAGCCAAGGGTAAAGTACACTACACTATGTAAAGGTAAGGGACAAGGGGGACTAGCCCTACCCGACTTTAAAAATTATTATTTTGCAGCAATACTCACAAGGGTGATAGAATGGACAAAAAAAAATAATGATAGAAATTGGGTGGTAATAGAAAGCACGATGAGTGGTACACACCTAGCAAAAGTTATATGGATACCTGAGAGGTTTAGAAATCTGGACACTAACACGCATATAATCACAAGACATGCTATTAAGGTTTGGGATAATATACATAAAAAAGAAAATTGGAAACACAATTCACCACTGATCCCGTTACAGGGCACAAAATTTTTTGCACCAGGGGAAGAGAAGGAATTGGGTAAATGGATAGAAGAAGGAGAAGCACAATTAGGGGATATAGTAGAGAAGGGGAAAATTATAACCTTGGCGGAGCTGAAACAAAGGAAAGAAAACTGGAAGATAAATGAGTGGAGGTATATCCAACTAAAGCACTTCACATTGTCACTACCGCAGCCATTGAGAGATAAAAACGACCTCCGCCCTCTTGAGCAATTATGTCTTAAAGATAAGATAATAAACAATATTTCGAATGTGTATAAAATACTATTAACAATAACAAAAGAGAGAGGAATAACATTAAAAGAAAAATGGGAAAGAGACCTCGGCCCGTGTAGTAACAACAAACAGTGGGATAAGAGCCTTCAATTAGTACATAAATCCGCGATAGACACCAACACGGAGGAGATGAACTATAAATTGATCACAAGGTGGTACAACACTCCTGATAAGATGGGAAGAATTCAGGTAGAGAGTTCAAGACTTTGCTGGAGGGGATGTCAGATGGTAGGGACTATAGCCCATATATGGTGGGAGTGCCCAAAAATTAAAGTATTCTGGAGTGAAGTTATAGAATTAATAAGTAAAATTACTAAAATAGATATTCCCTTGGATCCTTGGAAATGCATGTTTCATGGAACCCATATGTCAGTGAAACAATATAAAAAAACATTACTCCCTCACTTATTAAACTCAGCTAAGAGCTTGATTCCCTTTAATTGGCAAAAAGAAGAGGCCCCCTCCAGGAAAGAATGGCTGTTAAAAGTAGAAAAAATAAGAAAGTTGGAGCAGCTGAGGACCTGGGAGGAGGAAGAACAGGGGAATGAAGAGGAGATTTGGGATGAGTGGCAAGAGTTTAAGGACACAAGGGAATACAGAGAAATAATAGGAGTCGAATGATAAGAAGAGACGGGGGGGGGGGGGAGGGATAAGGAAGGGAGGGGGGGAAAAAAAAGGGATAAAAGGTAATATGTGTAAAATGTATATGAAAAAATTCTCCAGCGATTGGAGTGTTGTAAATAATTTTTTACCTGGAAAATTTAATAAAGAAATATAAAAACAAAATACACAACATGCTGGACCCAAAAAAAAAAAAAAAAAAAAAAGAAGCGTGTTTACAGTGTAAAATGGTCAGAAATGTATCCCCATTGAAAACACCTATAAACAAAACGCTTATAAACAAAAGTTACCACGTTTGCGCGCTGTTACAAGCATTTGGCGTTTGAAATGCCAATAAACTTCCATCCTGGATGAGGATAGATCTGGGGCTGCTGAAAAAAACGCCCAACTGCTCCTAAACGTCCATTTATCAGCAGCAGTGTACATGAGGCCTAAAGGTGGGTGACTGTTGCATAGTTACATAGGTTGAAAAAAAAGTCCAGCTAGCTCAACCAACTGTATTGTGAAGGAGGGTTTGTGAGGTAAAGAGGGAAGCAATGTAAAGGGGGACTGTGTTGCAAAAGATTGCTCTGTAATGTTAATGGGGAAGGGGGTGTGATGTAAAATGGACAATAGCAAAAATGTGATTTGGAATTCTACTGGAAGAAAATTTTACTGACCGGACCTCCCTGAATTTTAATTCAGTACCCCTGTTTTAGGGGATTCCTTCCTTCCCACCTGGCTTGGTGGTTAATTTATCTCTCTTTAGGGCTTCTGCTCTGAGTCCCTCTTACCCTACCTGCACCCATTCCTCATAGAGTTTGGGGTTCGTGAGTCCATTACAACATCTAGGATCAGTCATTTTCAAGGATCGGAGGACCATTGCCTGTTCTTATGTTTACGTTTTTAAACCTTTTCTTGGGAGTTGTATGTGTCCTGCTGACCCATGCGTTTGGCTACAAGCTTCTTTGACCCTTCTTTGTTCTTCCTGTGGGCCTGTTGCTGCAGTTTTGGCTTTTTTGTTGCTCTTCCTCTAAATTATACTCAGGAATGTCCAATGGTCCAGAAATCAACTCCTGTGTCCTGTACTGTACAATTGGGATAATAGAAATGCTGACTTACCTGTAAACTCCATATCTTCGAGAACAGTACAGGATAAACACCCCCCCCCCTTTCTCTGTAATCTCCTTACTGCTTAATAAACTTGGTACACCGAGGGCAGTTCCCAGCAAAGCTTTTGCCAGTGTCTAATTACCTGAAGGTAGTGGCATGTATCCCATGGTCTAAGAAGTTATAGAGGTATGTCAAAATTTCTATTTTTGGAGTGGAGTGAGATTAGAAGGGCTGTTGGGTTTTTATTGCTGCCTGTTCCCCCCCCCCCCCCTCCATTAGGGAAGTTCACCCTCTCTATTTGTCCTATTTGTCATTATCATCAAGTGTAAAAGTGAAAGGAAATTCAACATTTTGTGTTGTCACAGAACAGGAATAGAGGGAAACTCTTCCAACTGATTATCTCACTTCTGTTTTGGCTATGGGACAGAGAGTGAAGGGAATTCTCGGTAATATGGAATGTGGATGGCAAAAAAAACTTGAAAGGAGTTGTAACCTTCCTATACGTAATGGGAAAAAGTAGAGCCAGTGGGTTTATTTTTTTGGATGGTATCACACTAAAGCACATATGAACAGGGCTTTAAATTAGTACCATCTGAAAAGCTCCCAGTTGTGGTTGTGATGGCTGGCTCCTGCAGGTACCACATGCATGTATAAGCTCCCAAGAGACTGTTTAAACTTTGCCTCCAGCCTCAAGGTATACTTCACGCAGAAGCTTAGATGCACCTTTATTGCATGACTAAATAAAATAGGAGTGCCTTTTCTGAATGACTGCATTGCATTTTGGAAGCAAGGATATCAGTGATTTGACCTTGTAGAAAGGGAATCACTGACCTGCAATAAAGGAGATTTTCACCTAGGAGAAATACTGTATTTACTAGGCTCTGCTTTCACAGCTACAGCTTGAGTTTATACATTATGTGATAGGCGTGCCTTTTAAAATTTGTTTCCATGTACTAACATAGAAAACATTTTTTCAGTCTGCCAGTCTTCAGTAGCTTTTGTGCAATACTATCAAGAGTTTGCTTGCTTGTTGCACTCTGTGTACAGCCTAATTTGACTGAACCATGTTTAAAGTGTAAGTTCACCAATTCAGAAAAAATTAAAATGTGAACTAGAACCCTAATATCTCCACCCACCAGTTTCCAGGTTGGTTACCCTCGGTGTATACTCGGGGAACTGTACTCCAACCCCACTGTGTGGGGTCAGCCTGTAATGTTGCTTTAGGCACTTGATCCTGCTTTAGATGTCTACCTTTGCACGTAGTGCAGCGTGTGTGGATAGCCATTGGTTGCTATACAGGTCTAGGGCCATGGTCCATTTCTGTGATTCCCAGACTGAAAACTTCTTGGAGATATGACCACATGATGGGTGAAACATAGGCCTCTAGTAGACCTCCACAGTGCATAGCACATTATGTGGTTTTATAGGCAGAGGATCTCAAGGTTTTTCACCTGGTCTTAAATCCTGCATTTTTTTTTCTTTGTTTCGTGTAGCAAGTCATTAGAAATGTTTTTTTTTTTTTTTTTTTTTTTTTCTAATTTAGAATTAGTCACAGGAGGATAAAGTAACTGTCACACCTCCTGGATGATACATTCCCTACAACTTTTCCATAAAAAATGCGCACATCATGTTGCACTCCTGCTGTTAAAGCCACAGGAGCATGGTCAGCACCTGGGTTATAGCAGCTCTTACACCCAGACACACAAAAACCCATACATTCCTACCTCTATTTTGTGAGTACCCCATCCAGGGATCCCCTCACTTAGCAATGGCAGATCACAGGTGCAAAGTAGCTACAATAAGGCCAAATAGCATATGTTCCACAGACAACCTTAAGGAAACACAAACCTCTTGCCGACCTCACGCTGCAGATATACTGCGGCAAGGTGGCTCGGCTGCACAAATCGGCGTACCCATATGGTGTTCCTAAGGAGCGATCGTGGGGTGCACACGTGGCAGTTCGCGAGAGGGGAAGAGCTGATCTGCGGGGCCGCGATTGCCGCTTGGCACCTGTGATCACTCGCCGGGAAGAAAAAATGGCGGCCTCCTTTTATAAACATGGCAGACCGTTGTTCTGTCAGCAATCAACACAGGGCTCCTGTGTTCCTACTATTTAGTAACACAGGTCCCGTGTTGATTCCATAAGCCTATCCCCCTCAGTTAGAAAACACCCCCTAGGCATACATTTAACCCTTTGATCGCCCCTAGTGTTAACCCCTTCCATGCCAGTGTCAGTACAGTAACGGTGCATATTTTTAGCACTAATTACTGTATTGGTGTCACGGATCCCCCCCCCCCCCCCCAAACTGTCAAAGATGTCAGGTGTCCGACCTGTCCGCCGCAATGTTGCAGTCACGCTAAAAATCGCTGATCGCCGACATTACTAGTAAAAACTTAAATAAAAATGACGTAAATCTTTCCCCTAGTTTGTAGACGCGATAACTTTTGTGCAAACCAATCAATATACACCTTTTTGGGATTTTTTTAAAGAAAAATATATAGCAGAATACAAATTGGACTAAAATAATGAAAACCTTTTGATTATTATTATTTTTTTATTGGGGATGTCATATAGCAGAAAGTGTAAATATTGTTTTTTTTTATCGTAAATTGTCGCTTTTTTTTGTTTATAGCTCAAAAAATAAAAATTGCAGAGGTGATCAAATACCACCAAAAGAGAGCTATATGTGATAGAAAAAAAGACATTAATTTTATTTGGGTACAGAGTCGCGCAATTGTCAGTTAAAGTAACAGTGCTGAAACCTTTGGGCCCTTAGGTGGTTAATGAAAGCTGCAGATTTCAAAATATTTTCAATTACTTCAAAAAGTTCATGATTAATTGAGATTTTAGTATATGGGTTTCATACAGTATATTATAAGGAAATCTCCATAAAAATACACAGATAGCAAGGAAAAAAAAAACTGATTTTAACTGTGATTTAAATTTTATGATTTTAACTTTATGATTTTAACTTACTCAATGCAAAAAAAAAAAAAAGTTGGCTTCAGATATACTTTAAATCGGGGGTCAGCAACCTGTAGATCGCAATCTACCAGTAGATTGCAGATAGGGGACTGGTAGAATTCCGGTCTGGTCTTGCTAACCTGCCATTCCAGAGCATCAAACAGAGTTTAATGCAGAGGGACTACTTGTAAAGTTGGAGCTGTAGTAGGGAGCAAGAAATAAATAATGCATCAGAAGTTTATGGCAAAGCGCAGCTAGCCCAGGAAAATTCCAGATGCACTGTACTGCACCCACACTGCAGGTAAACCATATCCCATCATTGGCAAAGCATCATTATACAGTAGGGGGCTCAGAACAGTAAGGAGTCATTTATATTTACAGTTTTGGGGGTGTTAAAACCTCATAGTTAAGACATGTTTTTATCGCCCCTGCACCCCCTTTAGCTGAAGTGGCCAGGGCTGTACACATGATGCAGCTGCAGCAGAAGGTATACGCCCTGTCTTTGTTGTGTGTAGCACCTGCCAAGCATGACCCATTCAAGTGAATGAGGCCACTCTCCAAGTGCTTGGCAACCTTGGGGAGATGCAGACTCGAGTACTGCAATCACTGAACAACAAATTATATCACCTGGGATGTATTCCAGTTATCTTGCAAACCTGGCCTGTTAGTGGGTCCTGAGGACCAGAGTTGATAACCACTGCACTAAGGGCTCATTCGCAAGTGCAGCACGTACTGCTGCTCCTCTGAAAATCGATCTAGGTGTGTTTGACAGGTGGTAAGGAAGGGGTGTGTTAACCTCTTCACCACCTGATTTAAACCCATGATTGCCATGCAGTGCATGTGACTGCAACATGGTAGTACAGAATTTAGAGGTTTAAATGTGGTATGAGGAGGCGACACTGTGCCTGGTGATCTCCACCTCTTTAGGGTTGCCTGCCCCTGCTTTAAATGATGTCTAGGTCCACAAAGAACCTATTTAACCACTTAAGCCTCGGAAGATTTTACCCCTTCCTGACCAGGGGGTATTTTGCGATTCGGCACTGCGTGACTTTAACGGACAATTGCGCGGTCGTGCGACGCTGTACCTAAACAAATTTGACTTCCTTTTTTTCCCACAAACAGAGCTTTCTTTTGGTGGTATTTGATCACCTGTGCGATTTTTTGATCATGCGCTATAAACAAAAAAAGAGCGTCAATTTTGCAAAAATAACAATATTTTTCAAATTTTTTTATATGAAATTCCAAAAAAAATGTGAAAATCTAAATTTTTTAACATTTTCGGCCAATTTGTTTTATGCTACATATGTTTGGTAAAAAAAATTGCAAAAAGCGTATTTTGATTGGTTTGCGCAAAAGTTATCGCGTTTACTAACAAAGGGAAAGATTTTTGTCGTTTTTTTTATTTTTAACCAGTAATGGCGGGGATCTGCGACTTTTTTTTTTTTTTTTTTTTTTTTGTGGGACAACGACATTGCGGCGGACAGATCGGACCCTTGACTGACATTTTTGACACTTTTGGGGTTACCAGTGACATTACTGCAGTAATCAGTGCTATACATATGCACATACTGTGCACTGTTACTGTAAAAATTACACTGGCAGGGAAGGAGTTAACTGTATTGGAGGGAGGGGTTAAGTGTGTCCTAGGGGCGTGTTTCTAACTGTGATTGGACATGGCTACTGGTGTAAGAACAGAGATCAACGGTCCTACATAGTGGAACCGTCTGATCTCCATTCTTACACAGGGGAGAATGACAGGCGGCTTTGTTTACATTAGCCGCCTGCCTTTCTCCCTTCCCGGCGAACGATCGAGAGTGACCGGCGGACATCGGGTCCGCCGGTCACACGCACTGACATGTTAGGAAATGAGTCGGGGCGGGCGTGCGCCTCAGCGGGCGCGCGCGCGCTCGCCCGCTATTGGCTCACAAGCGAGTGACAGGCTAGTGACGTACCGGTACAAATTACCTTTTCAATCTGCAGGCGATGTACTTTTTATGTAAAATTCAATGCAGTAAGGCAACCTGGAGGCGTTACACTGTTAGTGTATGGAACTTCCCCAGAAATGTAATTTCCTGCTTGCTTGAAGCCCATTGCACTTAGATTCAAGTCAGGCTGTAGGCATCCTCTGTTACAAAATGTAGTTTTTTGTGAGATAATCTCTAAATCTGGCCATAGATTGGTGGAAGTTACAAAAAAAAATTATTGGGAAAAATTTTTTTTAAGAAAGTTTGTTCATTTTCCTAATTAGTGGATCAAATCTCCATTCGTTTTTAATTTACAGTGATGAGAAAATTCAAAACAAACAAAAAAATAGCCTGATGTATACATAAAATATAAGATTAGTCTTCATGTGTGAAATATTAATAGAGAAACATTAGCAGGGGTGCACTATACCCACACATTAAACCCACTATAACCTAAAACTTCACTTTTATTCATACCTGTCTAAAAATCTATCATGTAGAAAATGAAAGGAAGTCATAAGAAGGGCAGGTGTATAACCTTATACAAAAATACAAAATGATGAAACAGATTTACAATTGCCTTTATAATAGGGAAATAACAACCAGACAAAAAGAATTTCCTAAACTTTCTGTCTGAGTGGCAATGTTTATAGGGTAGGGCCAGTATCCTGGCCACATGCCACAACTCAAAGGCATGTATTTATCCTAAGGGTTACTGTGGTTACTAAAATGCTCAGGTGCCCATTAAAATCAAATATTCTACAGTAATCTAACTAAATCCACAACGTGGGAAAAGGGACCTTTTGCAGACTGGTGGAGATAATAGATTGATAGGAGTGCATTCATTAAGGGGAAATGAATGCACTCCTATCAATCTATTATCTCCACCAGTCTGCA